>NC_051446.1:7383280-7503877 GCF_001649575.2 Kryptolebias marmoratus | reverse complement strand
AGAGCTGGTCCAGTGTTCCACGGCCAGGACGAAAACCACACTGCTCTTCCTGAATCCGAGGTTCGACTATCTGACGGACCCTCCTCTCCAGAACCCCCGAATAGACCTTACCAGGGAGGCTTAAGAGTGTAATCCCTCTGTAGTTGGAACACACCCTCCGGTCCCCCTTTTTAAATAAGGGGACCACCACCCCGGTCTGCCAATCCAAAGGAACTTCCCCCGATGTCCACGCAATATTGCAGAGTCACATTAACCAACACAACCCTACAACATCCAGAGCCTTAAGAAACTCCGGACGAATCTCATCCCTCACCGCCGGTGTCCACCAGCGGGTTCGAGGGTTGCCGCCACGACAGGCACCAACCACCTTTCGGCCACGGCTCCGATAAGCCACCTTAACAATGGAGGCACGGAACATGGCCCACTCGGACTCAATGTCCCCCGCCTGCTCCGGAACATGTTCGAAGTTCTCCCGGAGGTGGGAGTTAAAGCTCCACCTAACAGGAGACCCTGCCTGACGTTCCCAAAAGACCCTCACAATACGTTTGGGCCTGCCAGGTCTGACCGGCATCCTCCCCCACCATCGGAGCCAACTCACCATCAGGTAGTGGTCAGTTGACAGCTCTGCCCCTCTCTTCACCCAAGTGTCCAAAACATGCAGCCGCAGATCAGATGAAACGACAACAAAGTCGATCATTGAACTGCGACCTAGGGTGTCCTGGTGCCAAGAGCACATATGGACACCCTTATGTTTGAACATGGTGTTCGTTATGGACAATCCATGACGAGCACAGAAATCCAACAACAGAACACCGTTCGGGTTCAGATCAGGGGGCTGTTCCTCCCAACCACACCCCTCAAGGTCTCACTGTCATTGCCCACGTGAGTGTTGAAGTCCCCCAGCAGAACAAGGGAGTCCCCAGGAGGGGCACTCTCCAGTAACCCCTCCAAGGACTCCAAAAAGGGTGGGTAATCTGAACTGCTGTTCGGCGCATAAACGCAAACAACAGTCAGAACCCGTCCCCCCACACGTAGGCGGAGGGAGGCTACCCTCTTGTTCACTGGGGTAAACCCCAACGTACAGGCACCAAGATGGGGGGCAACAAGTATGCCCACTCCTGCTCGGCGCCTCTCACCGTGGGCAACTCCAGAGTGAAAGAGTGTCCCTCTTTCAAGGAGACTGGTTCCAGAGCCAGAACCGTGCGTTAAGGTGAGCCCGACTATTTCTAGCTAGCTAGCTTCAGTAGCCGAGGATCAGACCGCCAAGGTCCCCGCCTTCGGCCACCACCCATCTCACATTGCACCCGACCCCTTTGGCCCCTCCCATAGGTGGTGAGCCCATGGGAAGGGGGACCCACGTAACCTCTTCGGGCTGTGCCCGGCCCGGCTCCATGGGTGCAAGCTCGGCCACCAGGCGCTCGCCAACATGCCCCACCTCCAGGCCTGGCTCTAGAGTGGGGCCCCAGTGACCCGCGTCTGGGCGAGGGAACACTGTGTCCAATAATTTTACTCATCATAAGGGGTCTTTGGGCTGCACTTCGTCGGGCCCCTCACCTAGGACCTGTCTGCCTTGGGTGACCCTACTAGGGGCATTAAGCCCCTGACAGCATAGCTCCTAGGATCATTGGGACACTCAAACCCCTCCACCACGATAGGGTGGCAGCCCAGGGAGGGGCTCAGCTACTACTACCACATCAAATTAGTTAATGTTTTGTAAAATTTAATGGGTTTAAGCCTCTGTTGTGTTTTCTAAGATCAGTTGGCTATGGTGGCCATCTTATATTGGGTTGACTCCAAAAAGTGATCAGTTATTGATGCATACCCAATGATTAATCTTTGAGAGTTCATTAAAATCTATTTAGTTGTCCATGAAATATTTTACTAACAGACAGACAACGTTGATTCCAATAATTAATGTCATAGTTGTAATCACAGATTTTGTGTGGTTTGTTTGCTGTGAGAGTATAAGTCGGGAATCAATCTCAGCTATTACCATACTAAATCTTACCACAATTTCTGTAGGACTATAACTGAGTTATAGGCATTTTTGTACTTGCTATCAGGGCTGTAGCTACCATTGAGGACACTGAGGTCCAGACCTCAGTATTTTTCTGCTGTGTAGATTATAAATAATTAAAATTAAGCTTTTGAATGGCGTGGTTCTCTGCGTAGCTCCACCAGTTTACTGTAGGAGGCGCTGCAACTGTGTGCAGCTGCAGTCAAACTCAATGTCTACGAAGAAGAGTGCAACTTTAAGTACATTACTGCTAAAATAAAGACCAGAAGAAGAGCGCCACTTATGGTAAAACACAACCGAGGTATCTTGCTAAATATATTCTCCTTCAATCCCACAAAGCTGAAGTTGGTTTCCGATTGCAGCTTACGATTCGGAAAATGGCTAAAGGGCGATTCCACCTAATTTTTCCACTACCTTCAGCATCTTTAATCTACTCTAGTTCAAAAACTACAACACCTAGACACTTCAAACCTGAACCAAAATATTCTGCACTGATTGCAGAACATTTAAAACCAAGTATGTGATTTGTGAAACCTTAATCTAATTTGTGAAACCTCAATAAAGGGGGGTTTTAGCACTTTTTAAAAAAAATCCAGACCACACTAGAATTGGTCCAGTTCCAAAACTACAACACCTTGCTGGTATTTGATAAAGGTAAAATCTATGCTAAAATCTTGTGTTCTGAATGTGTTTGTGCAGCGTGAAAAATCAACATTTATATAAACTAATTCATGTCATTTCAGTGAGTCATCATGGTTGTGCCCTGAGTCCTCTGTTGCTTAAGATGACATTACGCCCCATGAATTTACAAACACACACAAATACATGTCATATACACATTCAAGTCACTTGTTTTAAATAAATGCTTCTATTTTAATCAAGTTTTTGTCTTCATTGTAACTGATGTGCAGGGGGATTATGAGTGGTTCACCTCAGTATTTTTTAAAGTCTGGCTACGGCCCTGCTTGCTATGGTTGCCTAACTGTGACGGCCATCTTGAACTGGGTTGACTCCAAAAGGTAACCAGCTGTAGATGTATATTCAGTGATTCCATTCTGAAGGTTTCATTAAAATCCATCAAGTGGACCATTAGATATTTTGCTAAAGGTGCAGACACAGACACAGGCATAAACATTATCACTCCGCCTCCTCCTTTACGGCGGGCGATATGAACGTCACCACTTTAGTGAAGTAATTAGCGCAGTACTTGTTCAGTCTTAGGAATCAAAATGCCAATGTAAAGAATCCACGGGGCAGAAAAACGCTGCTGCAGAACCGAAAGAACATGTGCAGCAACAATCTGCAGAGAAGGATCAAAGAAAGAAACACATGAAAGGTTGAATGAATCAGCAATTGCTTCTCACAGAAAACTTATTTTAAATCAACACCAAACACTACTAAAAGTTTCATCACTTCGGAGAAAAGAGTGGGTTTTTTTCTTCCTAATACTGAGAGCAAAATTGGAGGAAACTGCCAAAGAAACTAAAATATTTACTTCTTAGAAGATCTGGAACTCATTCACGAGGCTCTACAACAAATATCTCCCATCTTAGACTGTCCACAGGAGCTCTGATGATAAACAATCTGTTGCCACTTTATGGATTAGTCGTTTTCATCACCAATTGCCAAAAATGAAAAGGTGATCATGTTTTTTTGTCTGTGTGTGTTTGTCTGTTAGCAAAATATCTCATGAACCACTGAATGGATTTTTTGAATCGTTCAAAAAATAATAACTGGATAAACATCTAGAACTGATTGGCTTTTGGAGTCAAGTCGATTCAGCTTATCAACCTTAGCTAACACATAAATGGCTATAACTGAATAGCCATTAACAGATGTTAACTGAATAACAAATATTCAGTTAACATCTGGTGTGGTTGTAGCTGAGACTGATCCCTAACATATTTTGTGTGAGTACTGACAAATTGCTCTTTGCTTAAAACCTTTAACTCTAAACAGTCAGCTCTGTCTGTCTGTTAGCAAAATATCTCATGAACCACTGCACAGATTTTTAATGAAAGTCTCAGGAAGAAATCACAGAATGTGCATCTGCAACTGATCAACGTTTGAAAATAAACTAATTTAAGATAGCTGCCGCAGCTAATCGACCTTAGCCTACACATAAAAAAGCTTTTACTCAGTCAGTCTCACAGATATTGAGCTATATTTCCATGTGGTCCTACCTGCAAGTCATCAACAACACATATTCCAGCAAACACATCTTGTGAGATTTTGCATGCGATAACACATAACATCATTTACAAGGTTTGACCAAAACGGCCACTCCTCTGTTATTTCTCAACATAAGCAAATTTTAGTTTAAGGTGCCAAAAATTTCAGTGGGAGATAAGTATTCCTTTAAGGAGTACAAAGCTTTTAATTATATATACATAATTTTTATATGAACATCTGCCTTACTCTCTGCTACCATTCCAGTTGACGGGCTGAGCTCCTTCAAAGAAAGCGTCAGCCTCCATTTTATCTGTGGACTGCATCAACCTGCTCGGTTCTATTGGACCTCAGAGCAGGCGGTTCTGGTGATTGTACAGCTCCAGAACGGTGGATGGAAAGTGTTGGGAGCGGGAACGGGGGGGGGGTTAAGGGAGCCTGTCAAGCTCCCTTGATCTTTTCCGAGCAGCGAGAAGGGAAGCGGTGCAGCTGTTGCGGTACTATCCACCTGGGTACTTCAAAAAAGATGCCCAGATGTTCAAAACCACTACGCACACACTGACGATGAATCCACTAAACCTGGCCCTGACACCCCTATACACACACACACACACACAAACACGCCGGCGCCTGGTTGGTGAGAATATTACCCACTTGACTTGAAACTCCCTCTACACTTGACACGTTCCGCCCATCCTTGTCTGCTCCCATTTCATACCGGCGACTGCAGCTGTTTGGATATCACACATCGTTTGCTCTTTTCTTCCTCGCTGTTGTTCCAAAACAACAACGGAAGAAAAAAACCCCAACCAAACAAACAAAACAAAACAAAAAAAACGGTAAGTTGTACGTGGGCCAAGCGGATTCTGAAGAAAACCAGAGGCATCAAGCTGCATCACAGAGGCGCTGTCAAGTCCGCTGCTCTGTAGGTGGTCGTAAATTTCTGTTTAACGCGCATCCAGATGGTGCAGCTGATTAGAATATAATGGTAGCATTATCAAAACTGTCGAATCATCAGCTCCCGTACTTTGCAGAATTGGCACAGACATCATAGCTGTAAACAACACGGATCGCCCAATAAAGCACACAGAACAGCAAACACCAAGAAGCACTTTAGCGCCCAGCTGTTCACTGTCTAAGAGGTTTTTTTTTTTCGTGACATTTTCACCTGTCACACTTGAGCAAACAGGTGAGACTCGGTGTTAAAGCGAGCCCCAATCCCTACTGGACCGTCTCTACCAACATACACATGTACACAGATAAAACCAGTATCTGTTACTGAGGGGGACTTTTTAAGCTCTCAGGCAACACTCACAAGAGGATGTGCAGTAACTGACAGCACAGCCACAGCCAGATAAGGCTTCTATACAAAAAGCTCACAACACAACCTGTCAACTTTCTCTTATTTAACCCTCCCGTGGCCTTTGGATGAAATTCACCTGAAGTTACAAGGGTTTCTCTATGTCTCTCTCTCTCTTTTGGGCTTTGGGAGGGTTAAACTCATCATGCTTATGTTATATACAGGAAAAAACAGAGCCACGTCAAATGCCATGAATTCCACCCCCTTTTATATAAGAGCTCTAGGCCCTGAACGATGTTTTGTGGAAAGGCAAATGTTTGTTTGCTTGTTTGTTTGTTTTGTTTCAACTTAGCCTCCACATAGAAACTGTTTTTCTTTTTTAACTGGGTTCCAAAATAAAAAGAAATCTTGACACACCACAGTTGTGTTTCTATGTGGACAGCCTAAAGACAACCTTTAAAAAAAAATCAAATCGCAGTTCCACCTGCTGCCTAACCGACGACCCCAAGTACTGCAGTACTGGATTACTTCAATGAACAGATAAGCCTGATGAACCATAACATCAGCTTAAATAGAGCAGATAAACTCTTATTAAAAGATTGGTTCGACCAAAATTGGCTCCAGATCAATACTTCCTTAAAGAAAATAAAATAACTGAAACTATGATTTTTTTTCAAGAAACTGGAGTGAACAATGCTTAACCAATGTGTCAGTGGCTACTTAAATAGTGGGGGGTCCAGTAGAGGATGATCAGACCTCAGTTTGTGTTTCTTAGCCAACTGGGTTTGTTGACATGTTAAGGTTAGGGTAAAGAAGCAGGTTTTGTTTTCAGGTTAGAGTTAGTTGTTTAAGTAGGTTGGTCAGTTTCGGGTAATGGGGTTAGGTTTTCATAATGTCTGCTGGAACAGTGGTACTTAGAGAGTTTAGTATACTAAAGTGGAACTTATGAAACCTTTAAGAACCACTGACTACTGATGCTTTGAATTTCATACGAAAAATACTATGCCAGCCATCCCTCGATGGACGCTGGATCTGGAATTATCCATTATGTCCCTGGATTTGGACCTGCATGACTCCCAGCCAATAGTAGTTTAATGTGACACAAAGCAGAAACTCCACTTTGTCTTCACTCCACAAAAAGGATTCAGTTTTTGCTCTTGTATTTGCAATCCATCTTTTTCTTCATGGGTTTACAGTTTAAAGTGTTCTCTCCACAACTTTTTCTCAATTTCTGAAGTATCCTTACAGGCCTGTAACTGTATAGTTACTACAGAACTTGGGTCACTTTTGTGTGTTTCTGAAAAAATAGATTTCTATGAATGGAGCCATTTTTAGTATTTTCTTTTTATTTAGAAACAATAAAAAGATCCTTTAGAAAAGAGTGTTCCTGTGTGGACGGGGTATTTAACTAAAATGAGAAAGAACAGCGTTTTAACCGTTTTGCTCAAACCTTGTAAATGATTTTATGAATGATCTCATGATCCCAACATGGGTTGGCACTCACAGCACGTGTTGAGGATGACTTTCAGCTACTACCTGGTACATACCAGGTACGCACCTAATGCGCACAAGGTTTTACTTCCATGGTACACACTAAAACCTGCTAGCTTAGTTTGATAACTCAAACGCTGGGTTAAAGCTGTTGGGTCAGAAAGTTTGATCCAGTAGTTGGGTCGGCGATGAGCTGAGCCATTCTTCACAGTCCGCCATTTTAGGTCAGAAGTTGACTGAATCAAACCAGACTGGACGTCTGCTTTAGGATGTAATACGTAAAGATAAGGCAGTTGGAACAACTAGTAAGAAGATGTTTACCCTGGTTGGCTTGGTTAACAACTTTAGTTTGGAGTAGACAGTGAGTTTGCTTTCCTGAAAATAACACTAGCTGGTATTAGATAATTACAACTTGGCTTGATGCTAGCTAGCTGATGCAAACAGTGGTTAGTGCCAGCTAGCTAGCATCAAGCCAAGTTGTAATTATCTAATAACGCAGATTTTGGGTTGTTTTTTTGACTCAACCTTTTACAAGCTCCAATTCAATAAATAAACAACTTAACCCAGAATGATGGGTAAAACTAATAACTCAGATGAACTAAAACTACCCAGGGCTAGCTCGGTCCAAATTTGACCTAGTTCTGAGTTACAAACAGCTTTGTTTTTTGCAGTTTTACCAGATAAGTACTACGTACATACCAGCTATACACTGGGTATGTAGCAGACTGTAATATATTATTATGGATTGTAGTTTATTTTATTTATTTATTTTTGTAGTTTTTTGGTTCAAATGTTGACTACACTGAACAATGTTCCACTACCTGAAAGCCATAGGACACTTTTCTCAATATATTTTGATGTTATTTTTTGGTTATGGGTTTTTCCATAGCTGACAGAGGAATAGTGAATCAAACATCCAAACAAAAAAGTCAAAAGTCAAATTTTAATTAGGGTTCTTTATTGCTTTTGCTTTGGCAGCTGTAATGAGTGACTGAAGTAAACAAAGAAATAAAGTGATGCAGTTGATTCTGGCTCACTCACTTCCCCACAGAAACTTTTACAGATTTTAAGACTCTCTAATAAGAAGAACAGGCCTCTGAAGCAGCAGCTGTATGAAAAATGAGGGTGAGAAGAAATATTGTTTTCAGCAGGATCCAAGCCAGGCCGCTTACTGCCCTTCATTAATCATTTGGAAGTTTTTTTTTCTTTTTTCCCTCACAGGATGTACAAAAAAAGAGGTTCATTTTCTGTCTTTGCCACAAGAAGTGTCGACGGTGGAAACAAAACTGCAAATATCGAACATGCAAAATCAGGGTCACGCCACAGAAAACTGGGTCTGTTTGATGTTGAAGCAGAGTGGAGATCCTTGCCAGTCACTCTGTAATATGTACTTAGATAATAGCAGGTTTAAATACTCACTGATAGCTCCTCATTCTACAAAACAAACACACAAAGTAGTTAATTTGGCATAAACAAGGCTCAGTTATGAAAATCTTTACCCATCTGACATCGTTTGTTGCCTTTTTACAAATTTTGATTCTGATTATTGGTCGCCGCCCAAAGGCAAAAGGCAAGTGATAATGTTTTTGCTCATGTCTGTGTGTGTGCATTCGTCTGTCTGTTAGCAAAATATCTTTTAATCCACTAGACAGATTTGAATGAAACTACAACACAAAAATGGCTATAATTCAGTCAGTTTAATCAATATAGATTTCAAATGTAATGTTGTAGTAGCTGAGAGGCAGTCCCAACACATACTCTGAGCACTACACTATGCATAGGATCTGTGTTTAAAACTTTAGCATTAACAGCTGAAGTTACTTTTGTTTGTTAGCAAAATATTTCATGAACCACTTAATGGATTTTCATTAAGCTTTTAGAAAGTAACCATTGAATTGTGATCTACAAATGACATTGTCTTGGCCACTGCAGGTAATCATAATTAGTCAACACAAAAATGGACACACCTCAGTGAAATTTGCAGATATTGAGCTAAAACCTGGTGTCGTAGTAGCTGAGAGTCATGAACAACACGTATTCTGAGTGAGACATTGCACGATAGTGCGTGAGATCTCGCAAAATGTTATTTTCAAGGTTCGACTAAAACAGCTACAGATCCTTCATTTCTCAACATAAGATGATCTTAGTCTAACACTTTGCCATGAAAGGAATGTTAGGCTCTTAATTTCAATTCTGGATTTGAGGCAGATTTGAAACGCATAATGTATTTTGTGCAGTCATTTATATTAATTACTCTTAAAGGGAGTGAATATCCCATAATTAGCTTTGGGGTTTGGTCTGAACAGATGTTGGGGACAAATTAATGTGTGTGGAACACTTGTTGCTTCCTGCTGCAGCTAATTGATAGATGCTCTCCGTTGTATCCCCGTGGTCCCCTCCACCAGGGGGAGTGTTGACTCCGAAAAACTATGAGGACTTATTTTGGGAGCGTGCACACACTCGTACAGATGTGCAGACTGCAGACTCCCACGCCCTTCTTAGCTGGAAGGGAGGGAATGATGCAAAGGTGAATGACGCCATAGGAGCCCGGATTTTTGACTTTTTTCTTCTTTTATTCGGTCAGCCAGTTTCAATTTCAACGCTTTGATCTGTGAACAGAACGGCAGCAGACTGCAACAGTGTTATTTCCCACAGGATCAAGTAAAGGAATTGGTGGGGGAGTGGGGGTAATTCTTAAAGCAAACAGGCGGACACAAGGCTAGGAGAGGCATCAAGAAGAAGAGGAGGAGAGGGAGGGGGGAAGATGAGGAAGGGTTGCGTTGTAGAACTGCAGAGGAGGGGAAACCAGACGGGGATAATCTGAGGACTAGCAGAGAGGAGAAGAAGAAGGGAACATATGGGTGGTAGGAGATGGCAGGGCAATAGCAAGAAACAAACAGGAGTGATGACAGAGCAGCTGAGTGGGGAGGAGGATGAGGGGAGGGGGATGCTGTTGACGGAAAGAGCAAGGAAGATGAAGGGGAGACGGGGGGACAAGAAAAAAGGTTATGGTTCTCCCTTTCTTTTGCTAGTCAGCAGGTGAGATGGGGGCAGACACCTCCATCCCATCACGCGACAGACCAGTGGCACCCAGGAGGCTCAGAGGTCTGCTGAATTTTACATGAGCCTGTCTGTGTGTGAACACATACACACACACACACACTTCCACAGTCACAGACGTGGAGATGAACACGCCACCTGATACAGACACCCACAGTCATACTGCAGAGGGCAAAATGGGCCTGGTGGGTCAAAAAAAAGAACAAAAGCAAGCACAAGAAACAGACTTTGGGTTGGTGGGAGACGAACAGTGTCAGGACAAATCTTTACTGGCTCAACGCACTTTTCTCTTTGCTGACCTGGCTGAATTTTCATTCATAATACACACACATATAGTGCCTTGAAAAAGTCTTTATACACCTTGAACTTTCTCACTTTTGGTCATGTTACAACCACAAACTTCAAAGTAGCTTTTATTGTGATAGGCCAGCACAAAGTAGGACATAACTGTGTAGTGGGAGGAAAGTGACACCCAGTTTTCAAAATGTTTTATAAAAAAAAGTGTGTGTTGTATTCAGCCTCCTTTACTCTGATACTGTAACCACCTGCCTTCAGAAGTCAGCCAATAAGTAAAGAGTTCATCTGTGTGTAATTTAATCCAGCTGCTCTGTAAGCCTCAGAGGTTTGGTATAGAATATTAATGATCAAACAGCATCATGAAGACCAACAAACACAGCAAACATGTCAGGGATAAAGTTGGTGAGAAGTTTAAGGCAGGGTTAGGTTATAAAACAATGTCCGAAGCTTTAAACATCTCACAGAGCTCTTTTTAATTCTTTATTCAAAAATGGAAGAAGTATGTCACAACTGCAAACCTAACAAGACATGGCCGTCCACCTTAACTGACAAGGAGAGCATTATTCTGAGAAGCAGCTAAGAAGGCCCATGATAACTCTGGAGGAGCTGCAGAGATCCACAGCTTAGGATGGACAATCTGTCTAACTATTGATTGGTCATGCACTTCACAAATCTGAAGAGTGGCAAGAAGAAAGCCATTATTGACAGAAACCCATAAGAAGTCCTGTTTGCAGTTTGACTCAAGCCATGTAGGGACACAGCAAACATGTAAAAGAAGCTGCTCTGCTCAGATCAGACCAAACAGGAACTTCTCAGCCTAAATGCGAAAAGGCAGAAAACTAACACAGCACATCTCCCTGAATTCACCATCCTCACTATGAAACATGGTGGTGGCAGCATCCTGCTGTGGGGATACTTTTCTTCAGCAGGGGAATGTAAGCTGGACAGAAATGGATGGAGCTAAATTCAAGGCAGCAAACAACGTATTGATGCAGAGGCGTTGAATTCAAATGCACACCACACTTTTCAGACTCCAGACAAACAAAACAACAAATGTAGAACGGTTCAAGGAGAAAGAAAAAAAAACGCTCAAGTCTCTGGTTGTGTATTTAAAAATCACAAAGTCTAGAAGTTTGATTTGGGTGGGTTTTAAACTCTTTTCCTTTAGGGTGTAATGAATTCTAGTGTTTTGTCCTTATGCTCTTGAGCTTTGTTTTCTGGGATTGTTTTTGATTTATGTTTGGGTTGTGATTTTAGTCGCCTTTTTGTCTAGGTTTTGTTCTGTCTGTTCTTTGTGTTTTGTTATGTCATTATCCACTCACCCTCAGTTCTCTCTTGGTTTTCTGTCACGCCCATCTCCACCTGTCAGCAATTCTCATCAGAGTTTGTTTTAAGTTCTGCTATTTTAAAAAGCATATGCCAACGGATGCTGAGGAGACAGTAGCCGACAAACAGGGTCCATCCAGGAAGCTGAAAGGGCGTTGTCTTCCAGGATCCGGAACTTCACCTCCGCAGAGATGGGCAAAGAGAGAGGGGAGTCTGCTGGGTTCTGTTGTGGCCGGATCACTATGTCAGGACTGGGGCTGAGCGTGGCAAACCCAATACACAGACTCATAATTCTTTCTTTTAAAAAAATAAATAATTTATTTTTAAATAGCAGAACTGAAAACAAAAAGCTGACGTGGCAGCAAAAACTAAACTGAACAAAATACAAACAATGCGAGGCAAGGAAAACAAACCATGGGAGAAAATGAGCACAAGAACAATGATCCGGCGAGGAAGTGGAGAAACAGACCAGGTTTAAAGGCAGAGGAAAATGTAGTTAGTAGGCACAGGTGTGTGACGAGAATTGCTGACAGGTGAAGATGGGCGTGACAGAAAACCAAGAGAGAACTGAGGGTGAGTGGATAATGACATAACAAAACACAAAGAACAGACAGAACAAAACCTAGACAAAAAGGCGACTAAAATCACAACCCAAACATAAATCAAAAACAAACCCAGAAAACAAAGCACAAAAGCATAAGAACAAAACAAAAACAAAACACTAGAATCCATCACATAGGGTTTAACTTGTATTTGTTGTCATGGTAGATATGTAAACTGATTAAGATTTTTTTACGAACAACAAAATTTTATCCTTAACCTTTGAGCAGCCCTTAATTAATACATTCTAAATTTTATCTGAAAAGGCAGAAGTTTAAAAAGAATAATTTCAAGTCCACCCCAGGGCAGCTGTGGCTACAATGTAGCTTACCGCCATCAGTGTGTGAATGTGAGGATGAATGGGTGAATGATTGTAGTGTAAAGCGCTTTGGGGTCCTTGGACTAGATAAAGCGCTATATAAGTCCAAGCCATTTACCATTTACCAATTGATCTTGATCAGTACTTCTCTGGACCTTCAGAAACTTTTCCAGATTTCCTTTGAATTTGGTTTGTTGTTCCACTCATTTTTAGTCCTTGTACCTGAACGTTACAGCATTGTCTGCAGTGTGTGTGTGTTTAATAAAAATGAGAAGTACGTTTAAAAAATATATATATTGGGTTCATAAAAACTCTCTCCAGCAGATGAAAAGTATCTGAAAGTCTTTAATAGGAAAGCAATCCAACAAGGGCCTGACATAAGACCTGAGAGTTACATCATCCTTCAGCTGATCATCGACTGAATGCCAACCTTTCAGCTAACAGCTCTTTGGGAATCACCTTGTTGGAACTCAAATTCAATTTTCTGTCTGTCAAACTGTTATCTTTGGTTTTTGGTGTAGATGGTTTAGGTTCATCTAAAGAAATGGGAACAAATTGTGTCTTTGACACAGGGTGCTGGCAACAAAAGGCTTAAAGTTGTTTGTTATGTGTCGACACAACTCTGGTTCATCTCTTGTGGTTAGGAGCCTTTCTATGTCTAAATGATTCATAGAGTGGTTTAACAATCAAGCAAACCAATAAAAGCATTCCTCTGTAAATGCTCAGGTACTAAATTGAAAATGAGTAAAAAGCAGCCAAAGTTTAAAGAAAAACTTTTAGGAAGCTTGAAGAGTGCTTAATTAAAGACTTATGCACAATAAATGACTTATATGTGTATTTTTTTAGCAGACTGATGCCTCACAAAAACTGCAATTTTGTTTTTCTTTTTTTTCAGCTTCTCCTTTTTGCAGGGGTCAACACAGCAAGCGAGCTCACATGGTAGATTTGGCAATTGTTTTACACCAGATGTCCTTCCTGACCCAACGTGGGCTCAAACCTGCAGCCTCAGGATTACAAGACCACGGCACTGACCACCAAGCTACTTCGGCCTCATGCAATTTTTAATGAACAAAACATAGCCAATCTGCTGGTGACAACTTGTATGTATTTCTCTCCAACTTAAAACAGTCAATAAAAATACAGCCAATCCACAATGCTTGACTTAAAATAAATGTATCTGTACCATTAGTTACCATGAAAGGGTTTTATGGTGCCTTATGCTTTTTAGCATCAAGAAATAATGTGGTGATTTGTGTTTTTTCTGTGTTATGGTTTTGTTTTATTTTTATTTAGTTTGTTGGTTTGTGTTTGGTTTCTGTCTTGTCTCTTGTTTCATGTTTCATTTGCTCCTCCTCAGTCTCTCTCTGTCTCCCTGCCACACCCACCTACACCTGTCCCTACTTCGTAATCACGCCACCTGTCTCCACTTACCTCATCATCCCCAGTCTTGAAAACCCGGTCACTGCCTTCCACACTCCGCTGGTTCATTGTTTGATGTTGTTAGTTCCTGTTCCTGTTCCTGTTCCTGTTCCCGTTCCCGTTCCCTGTAGTTTTTGATTTAGTTTATTATTTTATTAGTTTGCTGCCTCGACAGCTTTTGTTTTCGTTTTGTCGCTAGTTTAATAAATTAGTTTCCTTTTAATATGAGTCTGCGTACTGGGTTCGTCTCCGTCATCTCCTCTGATCGTGACACATAAGTTTGTCATCATGTGGCACCAAGGATTACCAAAAGGTTACGTCTGAGAGAATTGTTAACACTGTGTCACCTGTTCTTAGTTTCATCTGGTTTAAGAAACTGTTGAAAAGATAAGTACATGCTGAATGAAAGTAACCAACAACCTGACAGGTTTTTAAAGATGACTGGATTCAGTGGTAACTGGACCAATTTTTACTATTCTCAATGTTTTGTACGTCTTTACACTTGTCTGTTCTTTACAAATATATATTTTGACATGACAGAATAATGTTACACTCACTGGGCAGCCAGAAGGCCCACAGGCAGACCAGCAGTAAAGATGTAAATGTTTTGATTCATGAGGAGCTGGCAAGTCCAGAACGGACACCCGACGACATACAGTAAGTAGTGGCATCGCGAGTGGAATGATAGTGTTATCACTCAGTTATCAGAGCATCTGATAGTTAGTCAGTGAGAGAAGGTCAGCAGACACAGAGGCTGGATTGTAGACACATTAGATATCATTACCAGCACTTGACGGAGTTTAATAGGGATCACATTGTAGATTTGCTTGAAGCAGGGGGACATATTGTGCAAATGCCCCATACAACTAGGAGGAATGAATTGGTGACAAGTATATATATTGTATCATGTTTAGTGATGAATCTCAGTTCTGTGTCATCATAGATGACTACCATGGGCTTGCATGGCACCTAGCACCTAGGGGCAAAGACCAAACCAGTGTTACTCCTGGTATTATGGTGTGGGGAGCCACAGGGTCTGACTTTAGGTCACCTCTTGCAGAAATCAGGTCAGGAACCCTGTCAGCACAGTGCTATAACATCCTGTGTCCGCATGTCATACCCGATCTGCTCCAGTCTTTTCAGAAGAAAACACCCGTTTACACATGTGTCTATGGTCTGTCTGCACTATGTTGAGGTCCTCCCTGAGTGTGCCAAGTCTCCCAATCAGCTATTAAACGAATACAACTGGGCAAATCAGTTTGCTCCCTTAATGATAAAGAAGGCTTATCTTGTGTAGACTGAGATATAGATGTATTATGATGCATTATATTATTTGGGATTAAACATAAAACTGCAACGTTAAAAAAAAAAAAAAAAAAAACTTCTGAAAGTGTTTTCCTTTTGTAAAATTTTTTGTAATAAAGGTTAGTGAATATATTAAAGCCAAAATTGGATTTAACATGTCCTTACGACGTAGCTAGTAGGTCTGGTTTACAGAATTGTTTCCTAAATTTTACTTTGGTAAGAATTCTTTATTCATCTGTATTGTCTTTTCCAAGGTAAAGAAGAGAACATGCTGACAGTCCCAGTGATAAGAAATTTGAGTTCTTGCTGAATTCTTTCACGTAGTTTAAAAAATGCACAGCTGTCAGAGAGACACAGACTGAAGCACAGGCACATCACTCTTCTTTGCTGTCAGTCAAACAGCGTGGGCTGTATAGTAACAGTATTGAAGTTGAGGCTGCAAATGAAGTTTGTGTTTTTTGTATTGTCTTTATTAGTCACGGCTGCTGCATACTGCAAACAAAACAGGCATGGAAAATGTGTCTTTTTACCATAAAACAGATGGAGAAAACACAACTTTTATCAAAGTTACATGAAATGACTTGTTGACTCATTTGAATTGTTTATTTATTATGGTCTTTTCCAAACTTTACAACCAACAATTTCATTAATGTCCATTGTACGATAATGTTTTTGCCCATGTCTATGTTCATGTGTCTGACTGTTTCCAAAATATTTCAAAGACCACTGGACAGCTTTTATTAAAACTTGCAAAAACTAATTATTAGATGGTCACATACAGCTGACTCAGTTTTTGAGTCAACTTGATTCAAGGTGTTTGCCACCAAACTATCCTTAAAAACACATAAATGGCTAAACCTCAATCAATTTTACAAATATTGATCTATAATTTGGTGTGGTCTTAAATGCAAAAGAGCCCATATAAATATTGTGAAGAGATTGCACAAAATGTTTGTTTAAAATTTTGCCGTTCACTATCAGGAATCAACTTTGCCAGTCTGTTAGAAAAAATTCTCATGAAGCCCTTGGCAAATTTTAATGAAACTTTCAGGAAATAATCATTTAATGTACTTTTATAACTGATTACCTTTTGGAGCCAAAATAAATCAAGATGGCTGCCACAGTCAGCTGACCTGACAAAACACAAAAATGGCTATAATTCAGTTTACTCAACTTTAGTTGTAGCTGAGACAAGTGCTACTCACTGTATGAGATTTTTGCTTAAAAAGCTAAATATCTCATAAACCTCTAGATTGCTTTTATTGAAACTTTTTGGAAGTAATCACTGGATGTACATTTACAAACTATTCTCTTTTGTAGTCAATTCATTTTAAGATGACCGCCATCACTAATTGAATTTAGCCAACACAAAAATGGCTGAAACTAAGAATGTGGCAGTAGTTGAAAGTCATCCTCAACACATTTTCTGAGGACGAAGATGCCCATAACATTGTTTTTAAGGTTTGACCAAAAAGGCTACAATGCTGTCATTTTTTCAACTTCAAATGATCTCAGTTCAAGATTCTAGCATTAAAGGCAGCGGGCGATAGGAACTTCTTCAAGGAATGGTAGGTCTTTAATTTATTATGAGACAGCCGACAATGTTGTGTCTTCAGTTTAAATCCATGCCGTGCCCTGTATCACTTCAGTGATAGGTCTTTGTAATTTAAAGCCTCGGTAGAGATGAGAGAAGGGCCTCCTGCCTCTCTCTTTGTTCAGGGAGAGACTCCAGCTTTATGGATTAAAACCTGTCGACAGAAACAGGATGTTAGTCTGTGGACAGCTTTGATGGTGTCTCCCCTCCTGCTATTGATTTCCTTGCCGCTGGCCATCACTCAGGCCGGCTATAAGTGAGTTGTGAAACTCTTTGCGTCTCAGCCCTCTTTGTTGATCTCCGGTCATTCGGAGAGCACTTGTGTGTGGATAGAGTTACAAATGCCATTAGGGGTGTTTGTGTGTCTGTAAAAGAAGCAACAAAAACCAAACAGGAGTTTGGAAAGAATACAGGTCAATAGTCTGTGTTTGGTACCAACTTTTAATGTAATCAAATTTCAAAACAGAGCAAACAAAGAAAAATAAAACCTTTTTACTCAAAATCTGTAAAAACAATATAAAAAAGATATTTTATTTCAGTTTGGCAATTGAATTGTCAAAATAAAAGTGGCTCAAATTGGTAACAAACAAGGTCAGCATTGCATTATTTGCAACAGATTAAACTCTCAACTGTTTAATGTAGCTGCATTTTTACTATGGATCACAGGGGATTTTCTGGGTATAAAAAGGCAGGGTTTGACCCCTGTTTGCAGTATGGATGTGGAGGGCTGAATGTTTCCTGCTCTGACTGCATTTGGGAGGGATGCCGTGGAAAGACTGGGACACCTGTGGGATGGGAGAGGGGTTCACAGCAGCACCTTCTGCTTACTGAGAGGAGGAAGAATATTACTTGCTTTCATGTGAGAGTATCCAAAAGTCTCCAATATCACCAAAAAAGTTGCTGAATTTATTGCTCGTTTGTTGGCCACATATACGGGAATGGCTTTTTGTAAATACAAAAAACCTTTTTTAAAATTTCCTAAAACAGTGTTTTAGGAGCCCTGAAACTAAATTGTTTGTAAACGGTTCCAGAGTGAAAAAATCTTAAAACGTCACCCTTTCATTTTCTCTAGAGCTTTTGAAAACAATGATGTCAAAGCTCCACCACTAACCTAATCTACAATCTAAGTGTATCAGCTGCAACAAGAATGACAGATTCCATGCTTGTATTTGTTTTGCTGATGCTACAGAGCCTAGTTGTTCAACATTTTGGTGTTTCTATGTGGACAAAGAGATTTCTAGAATTTCTAGAATCCCATGTTTATGAGGATATTTTTAGAAATGACAAAAAAAAGTAATGACAGTTTTGGAAAACTTGTGTTTGTGTGTGAACAGGTGTTCTACGAACTTTCCATTATTGATACTCAGCTTTGCTGTTGCCTCACTAACTTACTTTAACTGACTGACTTTGTAAATATTTTAAAATGATGTGGTCTTTAATTGAGAGGAACATACCTGCTATAAGTATTTAGTACAAGGATCTTTGATGGTCCTGTAGGTACTGATGTTTGGGTATTTGAGCTCTGGTTTTGCACTGATATTCTGCTTTGTTGATATTTTTGCTCCAGAATATTTTATCTTCCACATTTGATTACAGAGATGACTGTGTTTTAAGAGAAATGGTGGACTGAAGGTCAATTATTGTAATCTGTATGTTTAATATTCATGGCAGGTTATGAGTAAAAACAGCAATTATTCAATACTGGAATAATAATAATTAGCCAGAATCACATGCCTGTATTGGATGGGATTTGAACTTTTATATATATATATATATATATATATATATATATTAAATGAAAATAAACACACAC
The DNA here is from genome assembly GCF_001649575.2 of Kryptolebias marmoratus. Lineage (NCBI taxonomy): Eukaryota > Metazoa > Chordata > Actinopteri > Cyprinodontiformes > Rivulidae > Kryptolebias > Kryptolebias marmoratus. The sequence goes on along the minus strand of NC_051446.1, from coordinate 7,485,167 downwards.
ACTTACCCCCTCACATGACTCAATGTACTATGTTTTAAAGCTGACATTATGTAATTTAAACAATTCTTACCTTGATTTGTTTGCACCAATTATAATTTGCCTTTATTGTCCAACCCTGTTTAATTTCACCTGGACAAAGATGATAGCTATTAAATGTTAAAAAGAAAAAAAAAGAACTCACATAAACACTCATGTAAATAATGGTTGTGTTGTGCTCAAAAAAAAGTTTAAAGAAAGAAAATTTAAACCTTAGATCAAATTAGGAGAGCAGTGTGTAATTTTTTTAGATGCCTGGCAGAGTGCTATTTTGCAGACATATTTCCTATAAAAAAAAAAATAAATAAAAAAACAGCAGCTACTGTAGGCTGACCCCCTTCCAGAAAACCAAGTCTGCTCTCATTTGTTTTCTCTCCGGGCCTAATCAGACACTCGCCCTACATTAGGCACAAACTCTACTGAACTTTGAAACTCAAAACATTTTATTGTATAAAAAGTTAGTTTGAGGTCATTTTAAACTATACAACTTTCAATCAATAATGTACATAAAAATTATTATTTTTCAGTGGTTTGGTCAGCTAATTTTGCACAGGTAACAGACTTTTTAAACCCAAGTTTTCATTTTGTAGCAGCTTTAAGCATTCATTCTTGTGGTCCTGTCTCTCCACATCTTTCAGGTCAGGTAATTTCCAGACCAGAGTCAGGCTATGTGATCCCAGCTTTATAGGATGCCATGTCTGTTGGTATGAAGGCTATCGAGGAAATTTGTTCAATAATCCACAAGGAAGGTGGTATTTGAGCTTTGCAGCTCCTTTGGTCCCAGTGTCACGTGAAGAGTGACAGCTCCTGATTTGAATAATGATGATTTTTCTTCACATATTAATCAAATCATTTTGGCTCCTCTGTAATTTCATCCACCTCTCACAAGAGGGCTCGAGTGTCATTTTCTCAGAACAGAGAATCATTTGCAAAATAACAAAATGAACCAGCATTATTCCAGTAGAATGGCCCAGAAAATAACTGCAATGACTGAAATTTACTAAAATACGCACCTGGTTTAGAGAAGAAAAAAGAAAAATCCAATAACTTATATAAAAAAAAATTCTGTGGCCTCATGATGAATTACATTAAATCCTGTCATCACCTCCCTACTTCTGTTTAGCACACAATGATCCCTACTCATAAGTGGTTTGCCACTTTGAACTCAAACTACACAGAGTTCCTTCATGACACATTATGTTTATCACATTAGATTTTTTTTTATTGATGTAGAAAAACTGGAGCGATGTGTGCCAGGCTTCACCGATTGTAGTCTATCCTTGCTTGTGAAGGGCTAAATCAGTTTACCATGACACCACCTACAACCTATTAGTATATCAAAATATTTTGTGCACAACCATTTTTGTTTGTTTGTTTTTATTCCTTACCATGTTTGTTTTAAGGCCAGTATTTCCCTGGACTTGATTGTTGGCTTGCGAACAACATTCCCGAGGGAGATCTCCAAAATGTCTCTGAATGTTTAGAGGACTCTCATTTTATTTGCGTAAGTCGTGAAGTCTCACAATTGCTGGAATTTTGGACATGTTCAAAAAAGTCTGTACACTAAAGTTTCGTTAAAAATTCCCACAGAGTTGTTGCAGACGTCTGGAATCCATCTCAAACCCTTCTCAATTTAGATTCTGAAGATTCTACAGCACTATTTTGACCTTATGACATAAAAAATCTGAGGCTACAGCTCTGAAAATCTAGGTATAACCATGCAGATGATAAATAATAAATTAAAAAAGAAAGAAAAACTGGCACTCTGGTCAATTCAATCATAAACATGGGGGCAACTGCCAAGTGGGGTACAAATCGGGTCAAAACGGGTACAATATTAACCATGTACAATAAATCTAAAGATATCCATGTCTTTTTAAAAGCCTGAGCTAAAGAAAAAATATAAATCTTGTGAAAATTAAAGAAAAAAGCCTTGAATGTTGATCTCCCATATACCGACGTCTTCCTCCACCTCCCTCATCCTTATATAAAGCACTATAGCTCAAGAAAAGCGTGCCGACTCTCTCCATTTTGATAAACTGAGTGTCGACTTTATTACACAGGGAGATGTATGGAGGCGTTTAATGTCATGTCACAAATTGTAAGATGTAAACTGTGAGTCTGGTTTTAAAAAGAAAGAAAATTGGTTTATTGGCTTAACAGTTTGAATCCTCTTCCATCTATCAATCTGGAGAAGCGACTTAGTAAATTGATGCTTGCCTGGATTATCAGCAGGACAAAGAGGCAACGCAGGTAGAGACGGGATAAGAGCCAGGTAAAACTGGCATCCATGTTAGGCTAAAGAACTCTGAAAATAGTAGTCCTCTACAGAGCTTGTTTGCCATCAGCAAGATAGATGAGCTGAGCATGACGATTTCTTTCCAAACACTTGTTATGGAAACTATTACATGCCAACCTCCCTAACTTGGCTTCTGAGCATGCAGACTGGACTTCTGTCAAACACACCACACTGCTGAATCTGGAAAAGACAATAGCAGCAGTGTGTGCATTTTCATGAATAACTCCTTATTACTAAAAAGTATTGCTAGCTGAACCTAGAATTTATGATAGATACTAGTGAAGAGTCTCAGTCAATCAGGACATAATTGCAAGTTGAGTCAAGGGCAACTAGACTTTATTCTTTATTTTTTGATACTTGAAAATGTTTTGCTTCTCATTCGAAGGTTTTTTATTAAAAGAAACCATCCAGATGATGTGTTCATTTTTAACCATGCCAATCTTTAAACTGTGTTATCCAGATTCCACTAGGTTTTTTTCACAACTTACACATTTTCACAGGGACATTTAGTTTTGGTGCTGTACAGTTATGGTAAAGTTCAACAAATTATTTAAAATACCCTAAATATAATTATAAATGGCAGAATATTAACACACATTCAACTTGTCAAGAAGTTAGGGTTACCAAGACCTAACCAAAACACATTTATTACTATTTTGATTTTTTTTTTTCTGTTTCTACACAGATTCTTGGTTCACTACTCCTCCTTGGGCTTTGAAAAGAAAATTATACAAAAATATACATCATACATGCAGCTAAATCAGTAAGAGACTGCTATAATTTTTGACATAGACAAAATTTGCAAAAAAAACACAAAAAAACACTGTATGTCATAGACAAAAAAAACATGAAACTGTAAAAAAAATTCCATATCAACAATTATAGGATTTTGGCTAAACAAATTAGGAAACCCAGTCCTCTGTGGAGCTCTACAGCTCAGACAACTTCACAGTAGAAACATCATTCAGAGTTTAAACAGGGTCACAGAAAGTTGGACTTTTGAGCCATTTTTACACAATCACAGTTTAGGTTTTATGATTTATGAGATTTTACTACAGAATGTTCAGATTATGTTGTATGATGATGTCACTATTGTAAATTTTGATCTGTCTTGACTAATTATTTTACTTCCATAGCTTTTCCATTTTTACAGTTTATACATCAAAATGTATTTTTGTCACTAGCACCTTGTGTGTCTTTCATTACCATAACACTTACAGTTTTCCTTCAAATCCCCCAGGAGTGCTTAGTACGCACAATCAAACTCATATTGATTCCCATTATATCTGAGCTCAGACTTTTCTTTAGAAAAACTTGTACTGGAGTCTTTTTATTCTGTCATAGCTCCTATATAAAACATTGCACATAAATAGAAATTTCAACGTTTGGCTATCAGACACGCATGGTTCAAGACTTTTTTCATACAGCTTATAGTTTTCACACAAAGACAGTTTGTTTGAGGCTCAATTTCTAGTTTGTGTTCTTGTCTATCTGTCTGTCTGATAAAGGGCTCCTATTTGCATCTCCTTCACCCTCAATTGAATAAAAATCAACCAGTGACTATGTTATTTATTTATTTATTTTTTGTTCTATCTTATATAATTATTTTATCATGGCTGCCCCCATAAATCTTGTATATCATAATAAATCTTGTAAATCTGTTTAGAATTTTTAGGTTAAGGAGAACTGAACAAAATTCTCTGCAAAATGTATTATTTAAGTATAAAAAAGAAAACTTAATAGGTAAACAGGAAAAAGGTTTAACCTGTCGTTTTAAAGTAGAGCTTTTAGACACGCTTCAGAATAAAAGTATGGCTTTGTAGCAGCTTAAAATAATACAAAAGTCTGAATCACTAATAAGCTTTAAAAAAGAAAGCTGATGTATCTTGGGATTTCAGGCAGTAGCTGCCCTGGCATCCTTCAACATTTCTTCTGAGATATATATTTTTTTGTCATGATTTTTTTCTCAAATTGTGACCAAAGATACCACTATATTTTACACTTTCTTCCAAAAGATAAGTCCCATAAGTTAAAAATCAAATAACTTATCCAACATAATCACATAAAGGTAGCCTGCTCCAGCACAAAATGGATGTTTTGTGCTGGTAATACAAGCTGGTTACGTTTGGATCTCTGGCTAACTAATGTACAGAAGAAACTCACTTCATTTCCATGTAGGGAACACATTCATTTCCAGTCACCCAGGGACTGATTGAAAGTTGGTGCTAGGCATCTAGAAAACAACAGAGTTTATGGCTCTCAGCTTCTACTTTTTAATGAGTGGAGGTTTAAACTTCCACGGCCAAAGAAAACCACACAGTGTACAGTGTAGCTTACATACACAGCTAAAATCAGGCAGTTCTTATGTTCAGAGCCTTGTTGATATGTACAATAAATCTCTAAATCTGCTACTGGAGTTGACGATCCAATTATGTTCTTCTGCAGCAAGAAAACAAAATTCAACTATTAGCTTACTGAGACCCCCCCTCCTCCACACACACACCCAACATGGTCATGGTTTCATGCCTTCTGACAGCCTGTGACAGTAGGAAGCAAATGCCTTGATAAGAGTTTTCCATACAGTTAGAGAACAGCCAGATCGCTGCACATGAACAGTAATTATTTCAAATGGAGAGTTTTCATTTCAGGCAATTCAGAGGATAATCACTGCAATATAATGACTCGTTAGGCAAATGACCAATTGAGCTAATGAAATTAGATGTTATTTTTTAAATAGGTAATTTTCTTTGAACAATAAGAGCCATTGCTGAATATTAGCAAAGTGAACAAAGGTGTATGTTTGTGTGCATGTGCGTGGGGGTGTTAAAAGCAGGAAAGTGCAAATGCCACAGAAAACATGAGAGAGTGGGAGATGGCCTGAGGGAGGCTCAGGCCGACACACATTTCACTCATAATGCTATTACAAGGAAACAACTTTTAATGGCTTTTGCACTCTGGAAAAGAGATGGAGAGGCATCTGGTGCTTTACAATGACTGTTCTGAGGGATTAACACTATCAGGACTAAAAAAAAGTTGTTTCATTGGAAAAACATCTTTTCCAGGAACATGCGCTGAAATGATGGCACTAAATGAGCTCATTATCAGACATCAGCAAGATGGACGACCTGGGTAAGATTAAGGGCAAATGTAAAAATTGAGAAAACGGGGGAGGTAAAAAAAGTAATCAAGAGAAAAAAAGGAATAAAACCAAAAAAATAACAATTATACAGAAAGATGAATTAAAGATAAAACCACTAACACAGGCAAAAGTGATGAAGTGTTTGTACACTCGGCTAGCTATACATCCATCACTCACTCTATCCATCAGTGGAGTGTGGTATCCGTCCCTCTCTCTGGCACTCACCGTTATTGTAAGGTGACACGAGCAGTCAGCTGGCCTCTACCATCCCATTCAAGATGAAAGTTGAGACGTATGAGTAGCATTTAGCCATCAATCAGTGCTGAGAGGCCCCGGTGGCATGCAATAACACCATGCCAGCACTCGGCCCTTCAGACCATATAGAGAATGAGGACTGCACAGTGAGTGATGGCGACATTGAGAGAGCAGCAGTCAGAAAAAATGAAGAAAACCAAACTGATCTGTCAAACAGAAACTCACCAGTTGTTCTGTCTGTTTTCAGACTCTCTCTGTTGATGATGTTTTATTCTTGGGTTTAAGTCAGTGAACATGAATTAGCTCAGATACAGCCTACAGTCACAGAGTGCAACAGATGGTAAATAATCCATTCTTTTGGTGCCACACTCTGTATGCAGCACTTTTATATTCCCACTCATACAATGAAAAGAGCAGAAGAAAAGCTGGAGCTATAAATCAATGGGGGCAGTGAGGGGGTTCAGTGTCTTGTCCAATGACACTTCAGCACACCGCACAGGGTGGGGATTGGAAGATGACCTTGAATCAATTCAAAATTAAAATTCAAAAATACTTTATTAATCCCAAAGGGAAATTAAATGTTGTAGCTCATAATCCTGGTTTTGTTAAAGAGTTGTTATAGACGCTGATGGCTGTCGGCAGGAAGGATCTCTTGTAGCGGTCTGTCCCGATGTGTCCTCGGTCCTCGTGTCCTCAAAGAGCCTCACCAGGTAAGCCTCGCTGGCCTCTTGCGGAGCCATGATGGCCAAGCTCTGGAAGCGCAGGTCGGTCTTGAAGTCCTGGGCAATCTACCAGACCAGGTGCTAGAAGGGCAGCTTCTGGGTGAGCAGATCGGTGGACTTCCGGTATCGGTGGATCTCCCTGAGAGCCACGGTCCCGGACCTGTAGAGATGAGGCTTCTTCACTCCGCCGGTGGCTGGGGTGCTCCTGCGGGCAGCTTTGATGGCGAGCTGCTTCCTGGGAGCTTTACCTCCTGTGGATTTATGGGCGGTCTGCTCAGCTTTGGCCATGACTGGACTTCAGGGTTCTTCAAATTTAACACTTGTTGTCATTGTTATGCATCATAACAAAATGCCCAAAAGAGAAAAAGGTTTTAGTAAAAATCCTTCCAGCTGCACAGCATCCCATACCAGAGAAAGTAATCATCCAAAAAGAAGTGATTTACATCAAGAAAAAAAGAGGAATAAAGTTTTCAAAATCAATATCTCAGAATGAATGGAACAGAGCTACTCCAACATGCAGCCACCTTGAGCGGCGCAATTCTAGAAGCCAATTCAGTACTGTCTACAATTTTATATTGCATCAGCTGTGCCACAATACAACTGCTATACCACAGCCATAATACGGCACCTTTTGAGATGTACAGACCTGGAAATTTAAGGCGCCCTAACGTCAACTGCTCTACCATCAGGCAGTAAAAGACTCATTAACAGACTGTATGCCTGGCACCAAACATTCTACAAGGAGACCACGGGTGCCATAACTGTCTCATGTACTAATACAAAGTTTAACAAAACATTACTGGTTTATTGTTTAGGACAGATATTAGCAAAGCTGGAAAAGCTCTGTGGCAACAAAGACATTGCAATTTTTATTTTTGTCTTTTTTTTTTTTACCGACAGTGCGCAAGTGGTCTTCACAAATATAAGCTCAATAAAATTACAATTTTCAAGTATGCTTTCAGCTGTTATCTCAAGTATCGGACAAGAAAATCCAACCATAATAGTACATTTCTTACAATTTGGATGTTACTTCTCTCAGACCATATTTATGAGCTAACAATAGCTAGCCTGAATGAACCTACATTTGAAAGTAGCTTCAAACTTTCATTTTATTTCATAAAAAACACTATTTTATCAAACTTTACACTGCTGTCAATTTTGTACAGCATGGTTATTCCAGCAGAAGCATTATGAAATTCCTACAAAAAGTACCTCAGGCTGCATTGGAAGTGGTACAGCTAGCTGCTGCACATAACCACAGTTTATATAAACATAAAATCTGAGGGACTGAAGTAGCAAAAAAGCAACAATCCATGCATCTTTGGTCTTGGTCTTGCTTGAATTAGCCATTAGCTTGTTAACGTTTGAACTCAATAGGATTTATGGTTTGGACTTGTTTGTTCTTTTGTATAATGCCCTGAGACAACTTTGGCAGTGAATTGGAGCTACATAAATAAACTGAACTGAAATGAAATCAGTTTGAAATAAATTAAAAGTATTTTTTTCACATTAACAGCACTTCTGAGCAGCTTAGCAGCACATCAGGTTTCTAGTCAGCAAAAGCTACAATTCGAAAGAGTGACAAGCCCCCAAATTTTTGCTTCAGTGGGTGAATATTCAACTCTGCACTAACACTTTAACTATTATTAGTTGACCATTTAGAATTGATTTGTCTGTATAACTTCTTGTCTTGCTTGTGCAGACCACTAAGTTGCATCATGTGCTATCCTGAATCCATTATGTGTTAAGGAAATGGGCACACTTTGTTAGAACAGCAGCATATGACGGAACACTTATCAGTTCAAGCTCTTTGGGTTTGTAGGAAGGAGGCTGATGTGCATTTACTGAATTTACTCAGATCATGTAGAAATGAAATGTGAACCATCAATATTTTTGCTGGTTATTTAGTTTGATTGTTCTTTGAAAGTCAATGAGCCTGGAGGGAGTTGTCTCTGACAGCAGAGCCACATTGATGCACTGCTCAGTGTATATTTGTTTGCCCGTGTGTTTGCTTCTCTCAGGACTTACTGGCTGTCAGTCAGCTTCTCCTCATGTTGATGGCCTTGTAGTGCTAACCCACGCATAAATGCAACCACACTCACATACACCACACCACAGGGTGTGCAGGCGGCAGCACAAAACCTCTTCATCCCCTTTGCCACATCCAAGTGTATGGTCTCCACTAATTACTTTCCCATTTACATCTAATGCCATGAGGTTTCTTTCAGGGCTGGAGATGAACACCGCTGAATCACACAGTCATTAAAAACACATCCTCGCCTGCTTCCGGAGCTGTAATTCAATAATAATGTCTTTATTTCAAACATTGAGTCTTCTGTATATACATTTAGGAATAAACAGAAAATGCTTTTTAAGAAAATACCAGAAAAATGCCAGTAAATTGAGTAATGTTGTCTTGAATAACTGCACAAATTTGGACCAAAGGCATTTGACCCACCTTCCCTGTTAAGCCCTTGATGTGTCACATGGAGCCAAACTCTAAAACTCAATAAATATAAAGATGCAATGTCTATTTATCAGGAAGATGTACATTTTTCAACTTATAGGATGACAACTACTTCAGAAAATAACAATCCTATGTCTCTGTAAAGATCTGCTTTTGGAATCAGAAGGTTTTACACATATTTGCATCATGTGTAATAGTTTCTGTCTCTTTCCCAGTAACACTCTCCAGCTCCTTCTAGACAATCCGAAGGTCTTCCTAAGACAGAGACGATATACCCCTCTAGTGAAATCTGGGTTCGCCCAGTACACACAGTGAGACATTTTTGGAAAATCTACAAGTGGGAGGACAATCAGAAAGCATTCCAATCAGATGCCTGAACCACTTCAGTTAACTATTCCGAGCTCTCTCTGGATGATGGACCTCCTCACTAAAACTCTAAGGCTGAGTAAAGGCATCCTAAGAAAGAAGATTGTTTCAGGATCTTGTTCTTTCGGTCATGGTCAATATTTCACATGCCATAGGTGAGGGCTGAAAGGTAGAAGGAACTGTAAATTGAGAGCTTTGGCTCAGTTCCTTTTTCATCATGATAGACTGGAAAATGCCCTCATTTTTGCAGACAAAGCCCCAATCCATCAATTCATTACTTGTGACCAATACTCACTCTTCACTTGAGGTAGAAACTTACCCCCAAACTAGAGAAAGCATACCACCTTTTCCTGGTTGTCAATCATAGCCTCTCATCCCAGCCATTTCATACCTGGCTGTATCCCACTCCAGTGCAAACTGAAGGTCATGGCTTGAAAATGGCCATGACCATCTACAAAAACAGAGACAAGACCCTAAGGTTTCCAAATGGGGCACCCTCCTTTCTACAACTGCACCATAAGATGATGTCCATGAACACTGCAAGAATGAAAGGGCAAGCCCCAAGAATGAGACTGATTTCATGCCAAGAACATAGACACAACTCTTGCTTTGGTTCTACAGGGACTGAACAGCCATTAAAAGTAACCCCAGCACTCCATATTCTCATAGCATCCCCCACACAGAATGCCTCTCAGAACACGGCTATCACCAGATCCATAAAACAAATGTAGACTAGAAAGCCAAACTTCCATGACCCTTCAGCAGCTTTGTGATGGTAAGGAGTTGGTCCACTGTTCTATAACCCAGATGGAAGCTGCTCTGCTTCTCCTGGATTGCATGTTCAACAATCAGTCAAAGCCCCACTTCCAATCCTCTGGAGTCAACTTGCCCAGAGATTGAGCAATTTGAAATTACATTTAAAACAACCCCTTTTTAAAGAATTGGTACTAACACTAAGTCTGCCATTCCACAGCTATAAATTATTATTATGGGTTTAGGTTTCTAAAGTCTGAAATCTTATAAATTAAGTTTGGCTGTCTTTATTTGGCATTTAATAATGTGTTTTTGAACTCTTGAGAAATATGAGAAGAAGCAATCAATATGAAAAAGTATCAAGATTTGTATTTCTGTTGTATAAGCACAACAGAAGAAGGCAGAATGACTGGTGTTTCTATCTTAGCACCGTCTCAAATTATTTCTGGAGTCCCTGGCAATCTTCCATGTTCCAGTTTGCTGATATCCACCAACAGACCAATAGGATGAAGAGCAGGTCCATAAACATTCCAGCCCACAGAAACAGAATGCAAATGAGAGTGAGAGAAATCAAAATTAATATTTTTGTAATGTGCAGGGGGAAAGCATCCAGAATGCATAATACGGACTTTAATTCAAAGGCCAGTTGGGAAAAACATGTTAGACTTTAATGAGCGCTAGGATGGTACACCACATGTGCACTGAAAGAGAATAGGACATGGAAGGAGGGAAGGAGAAAGCCTTGTTTGAATGATTTACACAAGAGGGGCAGAGGCCGATAGATGCTGTACATTACTGGCTGTAAGAATACGCCAAGACTTTGACGTCTAGGGATCTGCCGGCCCAGGAGCGTCTCTTCTTTGTCATCAAAAAGGATGTACGTAAATTATTAACAGGCTCTTATAACTCCCACTCTGCTCCCCTTCCATGCCATAGCATTTCTACTCACAGCTGTGGATGCTAGAAATCAAATTGAGGCAGTGTTGCTCAACACCTGCGAGTTAATAAAAGTTTCATTCTTTTGGGGTAAGTATTTTATAGCTGTGTGAAAAAAAATGTCCTTTTGTAGACAGTTTTGTTCTTAGTCATTGACAGGTTAGACAGTGATGATGGGCCGGAGTTTTACAGCATCTGCTTATTCAGGTATTTAGCCAACTGCATTTTGGACCACTGCTCAAAAAGTTCAGATTGAGATAGTATGTAACATGCAGGGTGAAAATGGATACTATAAGCTGCAATAATCCACTGAGACCCCTGAATACAGTTACACAAACCCCACCCTGTAACCTTGTCACTAAATCTTTTACTCAACCATTAATTTAATGAACTTCTAATGAACCTTTTCACTAAATGTACCAATAGCACTCATAATTAACAAGGTGTAGAGGAGAGGAGGCTTTGACAAACTGTCAAAACTCTGATCCAGGAGGAGCAGTGTGGCTTCCATCTGGGTCATGGAACAGAGGACAAGATCCTCAACCTTGCAGACTTGCTAAAGATTTGCTAAAGGTGACAGGGAAATTTGTTTATCCAGTCAACATATGTTTTGTGATCCTGGAGAGCGCATTTTGTGGGAGGTCCTGAAGGAATACGGAGTTTCCTATGTTGCCTTCAAGGGCTATCTGAGCCCTCTAACCAAGGTTGTGTCGATATTTTCAGCACAAAGTGGAACCCATTCCCAGTGCAGGTTGTACTCCACCAGGAGTACAGACCTTACAGACCTTACAGACCTTATAGGAATTCAATCATTAAATTATTTAATTTATTCACCTTTATGATCACATCTCAACAGCTGAAGCTGAATTCGTTCATTACAGGGAACTATTTATCATAATACTTACACCGAATAAGGAAAGGAGGAAACCAAATATTGTCTCTAAAGTTTTATTACAAAAAATACTAAATCATGAAAATTTAATCAATAATAAACAATAAAGACAACGCAACAAAAATAAGACTAACACTAAGAGTTTAGGTAATATTTGTGAGGGATGACTATTATGTAAGACGAAATAGTGAATGTTATTAGTTTATCTAAAACAAAAAAAATCTTTGAACAGAATGTTTGTTTTCGGATTGATGCTTTTGTTTTCTTACCCGAATATTTTAACCCTACAGTGGCCTTCAGGTCAAATTGACCCAAAGTTACAAGGACTTCTCTTTCTCTCTTCAGTTACAAGGGCTTCAGGAGGAGCAAACGTTTGTGATAAATAGTTCACTTTGGAATTTGGCCAGAAGATATAATTAATTCTGCCAGTTTGCCAGGTCAAGTTGTCAGTTTTGATGAAACGTCAGTTTGGAAATAGATGGTATTTATCCATTTGCATCAGTTAAAATGAAATAGCCAGATCCAAAATCACTTCTTCTTTTATCTTTCTCATCACAGAGTTATAGGTGCCTCACCGGACAAGAACCTGTGGAGGGTTAGTAAATACTTTGTCTCTGAGGAACTTGGAGGCCGCTCAGGCCTCAACAGGACCACAACAAAGAGGCAGGCTAAGACCCCGAGTCTGTTGAGGGTCATTAGTCAGTGTTCCGTCCAAGGTCACCTGAGGATCGGTAATGTTTGCAGAGGGTCAGCGAGGAAGCAGCTGATGCAGCAGGAGTCAGGCGACAGGAGACGTGCAACCTAGAGCAACTCTTTCTTACAGTATGAAAAGTTATTTCTCAACTTAAGTTTCCCTTTACAGTTTCTCTGTCTTTATCTTTTGTCTGCTTGACTTAAAAACACTGAGCAAATAAATGTTTTCCTCAGGTTACACAACAAGGGGAAGGTCTTCCCACGACAAACACGAAAATGAGAGAGCGAACTGACTGCAAAACGAACTGCAAAGGAACTGAATTGCAATCGCCAACCAAGGCATTCTCTTCAGTTTGTTATCAAATAAATTTTGATAACAATGAGAACATTCAAGCCTTGGGGTTGAGCAGAATGGCATTATCTCACTCTGTCCAAAGATTCTTGCAACCATAACAAAGCACAGTTCTCCTGTAAGACAAAAGGCAAAAAGCTTGTTGATACTTGAATAATTTCTCATATTGAATATTTGCCCCCCCCAAAAAAAATCAATAATAATTTATCATATTTCAACAGGTTTCATAATCCAATAAACATGTCTCATTTTAACAATGAATCACATTTTTCTTCCCAATCCTTAGGAAAGCATTTTTAGAGTAACATTTTTAGTAGATATCTAATATTCAGTCGCAGAATGATGTCAGTATTGGAGGGCATACTGGTACTGAATCAGATTGGGCCCAACTCTAACTGTAATTGTGCCAAAGCAAATTAAAGGCTTCACACATCCCATAAAAATTAACCCATGACATCTTTGTTGGCAGTAAAATTTACAAATCAGAATGTCTTTTTACCATAACCTTAGAAGACTTGGGTCATAAAAGAAATTAAAAATAATTAAATCCACAAAGTCTCTATGCTTTGTTGTAGCATTTGTTTTTCTTTTATTTTTTGGATAACCAACACATTCCGTCTTTGGTTCACATCTTGTTTTACTGTAAGGCTCAAACTGTGGAGGCTCTCCATCATCTTTTCATCCTATACTGGATAAATATGCATGATCTGCAAAATGATGGAAAATCAATAAAAGTCATGAAACCAAAATTCCTTTGTGGATTTGTAGCTCAAAAGCGTCAACCAGGACTGCTATTGTTTGTCGAGGTTTCTGAAAGTTTCCTTCAAAGTAAAAGAATGAGTCATATTTTCTTGATTCCAGTTTTATCAGATTGTTGTTTTTGTGGCGCATGTCCTCCATAGCTGATCTCGGAGCAGTTCTGACCCTGGTGCTGCAGTGTATTGCGTTACTTAGATTTGTGTGCTGATGAGCTGCAGCTCCCTTCGGGCTGTGGCAGGATTACAGGTTCACAAGGTTAGTGGGGTGATAAAGCAGAGGGGATAAAACTGCCTCCACATGCTCTCTGGCTGGATCTCCCCTGAATCACACCCAAGATTGGTCATGGATGGAGCGCCCAGGTCACCCACTCTCTTTCTCACACGCACACATTGGTAAATGCAAAGATGGGCATGTGTGTGTGTGAGAGAGAGACACGGTGAGCTCCACTCCATCTTCGTCACATTCCCTGTGGGACTGCAGCCCTTCCAAGTGTCAGACAGCCTGCCAGGCAATCAGAGCTCAAAATGTCATCCCCAGACTTCCAGCCACAAGGAAGACTGGCTATTTTTCTGTCCCACTCACACACCATTCAACCTTTTCTCCTGCGACAACCAGAAAAAAGCCAAATCCAAGGTGAGGCCAAAAATGTTACCTTTGCTCTTTCAAAAGTAGCATTTCCAAAACTGCTGGCAAAAAAAAAAGGAAAAAAAAAATCCATCAAAAAATGAAATCTTCCTGACACTAAAACTTCCATTTAACTTCAGTGTCTTTTTACACAGGTTGGACATAAATTTACACAACGAGCTGCCAGCAAGGTATGAGGAAAAACATTTTAAAGAAAGTTTCATGGTTCACCTGATTCTTGAGTGTGCACTCATCCCAAATATGAGACAGAAACTTTAAAAGGTGTGACACGGAGGCATTTTCCAGTTCGTGTTACCCGTCTGTCGTTCTGTGATGGTCGAACCGCTCCGGCTTTTGTTACCACAGAAAGCCACTTTACAAGCAGCAATAAATAGCAAACAAAAGATCCACTAAAAACAGCAGGTTCGTCTCATATTTCAAAGACTCGGCTGAGGGGGAGCAGATTGTCTATAAAATATGTTGCATTTGATCAGTTGCTGCTTTCAGAGGAGAGACGTGGGTCCTTTTACCGTGTTTGATGCACGCTGGAACTACTAAGTGTTTTTGTTGTGTGTTTTTCACTACGCTGAGGGCACAGAAGTGTGAAGTCTCAGAGCTGTGTTTTGTGATTAGCAGAAGAATGATGAGCAAATATTTCCTGGGAAAATGAAAGGCCTAACAGGAATGCATGTCACCTTCCACCTTTCAGGTCAGAGGTTTAAAAAAATGAGGCACTTTGTTTAAATCTTGAAAATAACAGTATGCACGTCTCATGCAACATTGCAAGATATTATGCTCCGAGTATGTGTTAAGGATGACTCAGCTACTATCACATCAAATTGTGGCTGAGTACCTGCAAAACTGAGTGAGTTATAGCCATTTTGGTGTTGGATAATTCTGATTAGCTGCTGTGTCCATCTTAAATTGTGTTGACCTCAAAATTTAATCAGTTGTAGATGTGCATCCAATGATTATTTTATTTAAGTTTTATTCCAGTTTGTCTTGTGGTTCATGAGATACTTGGCTAACAAACACACAAACAAACACATGCACACTCACACACAGACACAGACAAAAAAAACTTACCGGCAGCCTTTTGCCTTTTGGTGGTGAAGAAAAACAAAAAGGAAAAGTAAATACTGTACGTGTTTGGTGCTTGTATATATGCGCTTTCAAACACTGGTAGAAGTTTATCTTTTTAGTCCACATATTTGACTTCTGTATGTACCAATCAAACACCCAGGAGCGCTTTCTTTTTGTTACATAACTATAGGTTTCATCTGAACAACCCAAAGCAGTATCATCGATGTCTCCCTGTAGAGACTCTCTGAAAATGTGTATCATCTTCTGTGTACATTTGAATAAAAGTGCTTCGGCTTATTTGCCTTCTCTCATCTCACTGCCAGCTTCTCCACTCAGATTAATTGGAAATTCATTTGATTTAGGATTTGTGAGATGGGAACATATTCATCAGAAATTGTTGACTCACAAATGTAGAAAACAAACCGTATCCTCACGATATGCAGCCTGTGACTCGGATGTTGTCATTAAAACTGTTGTAGATCAAACATAACATTAATGAGGCACTGATGACAATACGGAGAGATAAAGGTTTTCGGATTAAGTTTAAAATATCCAGATCGAGCTTCGTGGAGTTTGTTAACACCAAAACAATGAAAGACCTACTCAACTAAGGACCCAGAATTCCTTGAAGGAATGCATATTGCATGCTGCCTCTCATGCCAGAGGTTTAGATCATCTTAAGATACGAAATGACAGAGTTGAACATATTGTCACATCTTGTGTGTTTTTTTAGCTCTCAGAGGGTATGTTAGGAATGACTCTCATCCACTACCACACCAAAGTTAGATCAATATTTGTAAATTGACTGGCTTAGAGGCATTTTTCTGTTGACTAATGTTGAATGGCTGGGGCGGCCATCTCAAATGTTGTAGACTCCTAAAGTTTGTGTTTCTGTCTACCTGTCTGATGAAAAGTGGTCCAGTGTGCATGCCCCAGCCCCTTCTCACCATGGCAACCAGTGACTCATCAAAATCTGAGTCACTGGATCTTTTATTATTTATCAGCAGGTTATTCATTCATCTGAATCCATCACAGCTAGAGACATTGCGTCATGACTAAAACTTTCATGTTAAGGAGAGTTGAACAAAAGCATCTGTAGAATTTAGAATTTAAAGTCCCTCCAAAATTTAAGGGCAAACAGGAAGAAGTTTTAACCAGATTTTTTATAAAAGGGGAGCTCTCCAGTGACAGTAAACATCCCAAATGTCCAGGTCTAATAAACATGCTTCTAATAAATAATAGTTATTATAAAAAACTGGTCCAAATCTGCCAATCTTCATTTCTAAATGGAACTCCAGTAAATTAGAGTAGTCTTCAAGAGTCACACCCTAGTGAGATACAAGCTATAGAAATCCAAAAAGGACTGGTTTTCTCACTTTTTTTTTTTGATAATTTCTGATTAAACTGTAAGTTTTTGCGTATGTATTTACATGCGTAGGAGTAGCAAACTGAAAACTTTGAAGAAACTGAAAAAAAACTTATAACACTTAAACAAATAGCAATGGATCCTCAGTGCTTATTGACACGTACAGCGCCTGAAGATACAGTGCTGTAGTGTAAAATAAATGGTTAAATCCTTTCAAAAAGAGGGGGGCTTTTTGTGCCACTGTGTTCCACGGCTTGTTTAAAGTGAAATGTTTTCCAGTATAGCTTGTAGATGAGAATTGGCAAAGCAAATTTGCTTCATTTTAGATTAAATGACAATAAATAACATAAATAACCAAACGCAAACGAAGAAAAGCTTAAATGATTTTCCTCCATCTAGGGTTTAAATGTGCAGTATTTTACATAAATTTAAAGCTAATTATTATTGTTGCTCGATGATGACTCCTCCCTGGCCACACACATGCACACACATTAAACCACTATAAAGCCATTAAGATGTAAAGGGCTTTAGCTCCTCTGCAGAGTGCTGCTGTGCGCTGAATAACAAGCTGGATGCTTGTTTTATTGGAGCAACTGACGTTTCCATTTTCACCGTTGCTTTAAGTGCTGCCGTACCTCGGCCTGTCCCGCCTCGACTCATCACCACGACAGCTACGGTTAATCACTCCCACCTGACCGAGGAGTGCTGCAGGAGCACCTCGATGTCAGGCAAGCAGAGACAAAATCTGCCCTCGCCACTCCTTCAACAATCGTCAGATTACCCTGAACGGCGCACATTTTGTTTTCGAAATCAGCTGATCCATAACAGCAGGAGGAAATCAGTTTATTCTGGCACAAAGGGATGAACACATAAAAGAGACGGGAGGAAGAAGAAAAAAAAAACATTTTCACTGAACATCATTATCACTGTCACTGAGCAGCGAGTCTGAAAAGAAAAAAGAGATCAAAGGAAAGAGAAGTGATGGCCTCTGGTGGTGGAAACTCACCCTGGTGAGAAAGTGAAGGACAAACTCTCACACAGCTCCCTCCTACTCGTCATCCTCCTCCACCTTTTGCTTACTCTGAACCCAACCTGGGCTTTGAAGCATACTGAAAACTCCATGTCCTAATTCTGCGTGTCCCAGTTGCTCACTTAAACAAAAGACACCTCTTCCTGCCCTTTCTCCTTGCTCTCAAACACAGCCAGCAGCTTGTTTCAATTTACCATCACAAGGACAAACGTATCACCACAGTCACTGCTTTTATCATCAAATCGCACACACACACACACACACACACACACACACACACACACCACACACACACACACATCTCAGGGTTTACAGTACTACACTGTCATTTCGATATCAACTCTGTCACATTTGGGGATATAAACACTCTGCCATATGTGATTCAATCTCACAAAACATCCTCTAGCTTATTTATTTTTTACAGTTTTACTTGAACAGGAACAGTGCAGAAGTAGTGTTACATCTTAAAGGGATAGTGCAACTTTGAAGAGATGTTCTGTCAAACAGTTATCAGTAGTTAGTACCTTATCAGCTGTAACATCAGCTGTAGAACTCAGAGAATGGAGAACAGGGCACAAGCTAGGCTAGTAGCTAGCCAATTGAGTGCAGATTATTTTTTTTATCATTTTTTCAGGCTTAAAAAAACAACTCTTTCTCAAAAACGACCTACTGGTATAAAAGAAGATTACATTCGCTAATATTAAACCTCAACAGCTTTGTATGAAGCTCAACCAAACAAAGCCCACTCTACTACCTTAATGTTTTACAAACTTGTTGTATAAACTTGAGAAACAGATTTAAAACACTGGCACTTTTTTGCTAGCCTTTAACTTAGCATGAATAAAGATTTTTGCCTCCAAATTCCATGCTCTATGACTTATGTCACAGCTGATTGATAACTATTATTAATAGTTATCAACTATTGATAACTATTAGCCAGAACATCACTTTAAAGATGGCTTGACTACCCCATTAAACAATGCAACCATTGTTCTGTATGTAGATCTTCAAGCCAAAGGCTGATTTGCAAACACAGTCCTATGGTCAAGTTTATAAGAAAGCAAAAATATTCAAAACTACCAATACAATGCCTACACGTCTAACATAAACATTAAGTTCAACAATTTCACATATGATCACACATAACAATTATACAAACAGGGACAGGATAAAAACAAGAACACGTGGGAGAATAATTAATTTGACATTGCTGTGTCACTAAAGATTAAACTGGAATACAATTAAACAATTTTAAATGATTAAAAAAAGTGGAATAAATTTCTTCTGCTTCCTAATATAAAAATATACCTGTTTTAAAGGAATACCTATTTTTTGCTGTTTTGCATACCAAACTTTTAAACAAATGTGTTATGTGATCTGTTAGTTCTCAGAGTGTGTGTTGAGGATAACACTCAAATTGACTGTCAAATTGACTGAGTTACAGCCATTTTGTGTTGTCTAAGGTCACTGTGGCGATCCTATTGAATTGGATTGGCAACAAAAATTAATGATTTATAGATGTAGATCCAGTGATTGTTTCCTGAATGTAGCCCTCATAATGTGTTTAGATTCAGTCTCAGCTACTACCACACCAAACTGTGGGTCAATATCTCTAAAACTGACTGAGTTAGAGCCAATTGTGTGTTTTTAAGGGTCAGTTGGACATGGCAGCCACACTGAATTGCATTGACCACACAAGATAATCAGTTGTAGATGTAAATCTAATAAGAGTTTCTAAGAGTTTTATTAAAATCTGCCCACTAGGTTATGAGATATTTTGGCAATAGACAAAATCTTTAAAAACTTAACCCAGGAGTAAGAATTTGAATGACTCCTGCTGAAACCTTGGTTAAGATACACAAAGATACAATCAAAGACAAACACTCTACAACTGAATGCATTTCCTGTAGGCTGAATAAAGGGAAACAGAATCAACCAAGCCTTGACCTGAGAAACAGGAAACACAAAGAAAAAGGTTTCTATGTTCTCAGCAGGACAAACATGACTCAGACCGTCTCATCTATAAGAGAAAAATAAATGTCCTTGGAGCATTTTATTCTCCTCATATAAACCCAAACACAACAAACCTGAATCAGGATGTGAACCTGTGAGAGGAAGAGTATAACCATTTCATGATAAGTCGTCATCTTTTCCAATAAAGAGGTTTTCATTAGTGATTCTGTGTCTGATTCCATCTTCCCTCAGTCAGAGGAGTTCAGCCCCTCTGACGTTTTTACTCGGAGAATTAAAGACCTTCTGCGAACCGCGGACCTCTGAACTGATCTCAGCTCTGATCTAAGGAAAGGAAATTACCCCGGACATGTGTGGACTGTAAACCAGTTACAGGCTTTAAAGATGCATCAAGTGTCATCCGAAAGTGTCTGAAGGCCAAAAAGTGCTTTTAAACGTGTTTCACAAGACGACCGTCTCAGAGAAACACGCAGATACAAGTGGAGATAAAAGTCCAGGTGCACAAACAAGGAAACCATTGGGTTTACTTGCCTGTTGATTGTAACACTGATAGGCAAAAAAAAAAGCCTTAAATTTCTTGAATGAATGCATATCGCCTCACTAATTCATTATAACCATTTTGGTCAAACCTTGATAGGCAGCCTGGGGAAATTCCTACAGGAACGTTATAGTATTTCAGCCTAATGTAAAAATAATAGTCATACAAAGGTTTAACATAACATTCATGTGAACAATTAAGACGTTTTTGAGGTTGAAGTTGTTTTAAGATGGCAGGAATCCATTTTGGAGATGGCTCTGATGGGTCTAGCAGTTAGCTTGTCAATCCAATACATTGCAAATTTATACAAACATTATTTTAAAAACTTTGTACATGTCTATTAGTTTACATTACATCATTCTTCATGCAAAAATCGAATGATATTTGTGCAGGAAGTGCACAGAACTGCACCGGAGGTGTTGCAGCTTGCTAATATTAGCACTGGCAGTGGAAGATTTATAAACTGTTCAAATGAACATGTTTTTTTTTTTTTCCTTTTTTATAAATATAGTTTTAAGACCACAGAAATTTGGAAGTGACCGCATTGAGAAGCTAGTCTGATTGGAGCCATTTCCAAAGTGAACTGCTGCCATCTTAAAACAACTCCAACCTCAAACATTTTATAGCATTTCATCGGAATCGTTACTTTGTTCTGATTACAACTCTATTTCTCCAGATCGAGGCATTTCAAAAAGCCATCTACAACAGGTAAGATGTTTAGTCTTCATATCCACTTGACAGAACTCCACTTTAAAAGATCTGAATTGTTTTAGAAAAACCTTTGGATGTTTTTTTTTTTTTTTTTTATTAAGAATCCTTAAGTCTCTGGATTGGCACTATTTATGTTGAACTTTTAGGGGTTTCATACAGCCTGCAGTTATTAAAACTGTATATGAGTGTGTGTGCAACCTCAGGAACGCACGGCAATATTGAGTGAGGTTTACTGTGAAATCCGTTAACATGTTTTTTTTCCTTGGCAGGGCCCAAACACTTGATTGATGACAAAACAGCGGGGGATTTAATGCCTCTTCTATTTCACCCTGATGCCAAAACCACTCTCCTGTCAGCACCCACAGAAATATGACCATAAATTGAAACCAAAGCGGGGGGGAAATACATATATGGTACCCTAGAACTATATCCTAAATTCATTTTTTTTCTTTTGAGGAAGGGGGGGGGGGGAGGGAAATGCAATTTGCCGGATGCTTGCATTGCAAAAAGAAATAGGTCTTGGTAGGTGGTGGTAAATGAAAATGAATGGAACAATTCTGAGAGTGGAACTGATTCCACACCACTCCCTGGCCCCACCAGAGTCTCCTGATGTGCCTCACATCTATATGGACAGCTTTATTTAGCTCACAGTCTGAATTAACTCGGTGCTGTTTACCTGCTCAGAGGTTTCTTAATGTGCCGAATGCAGTGCAGAGATGGAGGAGGCAGGAGAGCGTGGTTTTGATGAGGTTTATTCTCCTGATGGAGTGAGCCGACAGAGCGGTGCGTCAAAATCAGAAAAATATCATTTTTCCCTTCTCTGCGTTTCTTTTGCTTTCTTTCAGAGCTGCTACTGGATCTGCAGTTTAAAACAACACATAGCAACTGTTCAGTCATTACTGAATTTCTTAATTAAGGATGCCAGTATACAGCATTAAAGCACCCTTATTAGTCTTCCTGTCACAGATTCGGATACTCATCCCCTCCCACAGCTTTGGAAAAAACAATCAAAAAATAAACCCAAAATCTGCAGCTTTATCAGAAAAAGTGGGCTGTGACTTTTGGATTTGGTACATTGTACCTTCGTAGACAATATTCACAAAAAACTGTGAAATTCTTCTACATAAAAGCCATGGGGTTTTATTGAAACAAGTGGGAAAAAAAGTCATTTCTGGTGCTCTATACTTCAGACAGTTCAAACTTTATTTAAGGTTTAACTGGGTCAAAGAAAGTTGGACTTTACATGTCTGAACTGACCTTTTGACATCTTTTAATGTTTTTACACAATCCCAGTTTAACTTTTTATGACTGCTGAAGATTTTACCACCGATCGTTCAACTTAGTGTGATCACGTCAAGTTATTTCGATTTTTTATAGTTTTGGCAAAGAAACTTTTTTTGACAAACTTTACACTTCATATTATTTTATACATCAAAATATAGGTATTTTTGTCCTCTTTCTCCCAGTGTTTCTCACTACTATAGGAGTTACGGTTTTCTCTTAAATACCCTCAGAATGCGAAATCTGCACACAAACTCTCATTGACTTCAATTTCATCTGAGCTTTAAGTTTTCTCATTGAAGCTGGTAGTGGTGGCTGCTTTTAACTTGCCATATCTCCTAAATAAAGCACAGTAGGAACAAAAATTTAGAAGTGTGGCAACCTGATACTCCTGCTACGTTTTTCAATACGACAGTTTCCACATAGTGACTGCTTGTTTGAGGCTTACTTTCTACTCAGAAACTAAAATAATAAAGATAATGTAAGTTGGAGTTTTAGGCAGCAGCCACAATTTCTTCAGTATTTTTTTCAGTTAAGGGTGCAAATGCATAAGTACTTACACCCGACTATTACTATACCGTGCAAATATTTTGTCACGCATAATGTCTTACACCAAAACGTGCAGCTCGAACGGAAGTTGTGTGCTATGACTTTTGTTAGCAGTACATCACACATCACAGACAAAATTTGCAAAAAAATTGTGAGAAAATGTAATGGAGATCAATGGAGTTTTGGTTAAACAGACAAGAAAATCCAGTCTTCTTTGGAACTATATATTACAAATACCTCACAGTAGAAACATATTCAGAGTTTAAACAGGTCACAAAAAGCTGGTCTTCATATGTCTGAACTGACATGTTGATATTTTTAAAGGTTTTCACATAATTGCATTTAAAATTTTACAGACTTTTCTACATAATGTTCAACTGACAGTTGTTGACGTCACACACTAACCTATAATTTATCTAACATTTTCAGATCTTTCCAAAAACAAACTCTTCTCAGTCCTACAGCTCTTTTGGATATGCATACAAATTATAAATCAAAGCATAGGTATTTTTGTCTTCTTTCACTCAGTGTTTTCTCCTACTTCAATAAGATCTATGGTTTTCTCTCAAATACCCACAGAACACAGAGAGTGCACAGCCAAGCTTACATAGATTTCAGTGAAATTTTAGCTCAAAATATTCTCTTCAAAAGTGAAGGGTCTCTTTAAATTGTCATATTTCCTACACAAAACCACAAAACACTGTACAAAACATACCAATTCCCATTAGAGTGTTCTGTAGCTCACAGTTCAAGACTTTTTAAGATCTGACTCACAGTTTTTGCACAGCGACAGTTTGTTTGAGGCTTACTTTTCAGTCTGGTTCTGCCTGCGTCTCATTAACTTGCCAGTCAGGGAGTAAGAGACACATATGTGGTTACCACAGAGACTAAAATGAGCTACTGGCAACTGCTTTAACTTTTCTTTTTACAGTTCTTATACAGTCCATACATCAAAATGTGGGGATTTTTGTCCTACTTAGATTATGTTGGAATTTTAGTCTGTAGCTGCATTTCTTCAGAGTACTTTTTAGTTTTTTCCTTGCCATTTTTAATGCATTTTCCCAAAGAACTGGCAATATTGTTGCTTAGAGCCAAAACACCACTGTAGTTGAAGGATGCAAGACAAGAAGTACCAGATTAGAGACTTGAAAACATGGGGATAAGGGGTGAGAAATGCTGAGAAAGAGGGGAGATGGAATAAAGCCAGCAGCATAAAGTTAATGGGTAAACAGGCCTGGCACATGCAGGAGTAAGGAAGTGCCCTCCAGTGGCTGAGGCTTTGGAGAGAATAAATGCCAGTGATACAAACAGCCCAAACTGGTATTAATCTCCCCGATAGCCTTCATGCCTGCTGTGCATTAGAGCAAATAGCGCGCTAAGCTGCAGACCTATTCAATCTTCCCCCCGCGCACTCCCTCAGCACTGCCTGCAAAACAGCCGAGGCTGAGCGCAATAAGGAGTGATGGAGGAGCTGAGCACAGGAGCAGCCCCAGCCGCCGCTGTGTTTTACATTTTAATCACATCACACAATGAGACAGGTGGAAATCAAGTACAGGCAGGTGGAGGGGAAGCAATTAACAATGACACCGGGAAGAGAGGGAGAGGGAAGATGGAGGAGGGCAGCAAGAAAAGTGAGAAAGTTTCAGCTTTCATCAACAAAAAAGACTGGAGATCAAGAGGCTTCAGTTTCCCCAGGCGCTGATTTAAAGTTGAACTGAGATTTTGAATGGACTGAAAATATGGAAGAGCTGGAAGTCTTAAAAAAAAAGAAGAAGAGTTACTGCGATCTTATCCTGTTTTAGGGAAAGCAGCTCTGTTTACATTACTAACCTGAAAAGAGACAAGGCCATTTGTAGAACCTGGTTTGCATTAAATCACAACCGCATCAGAGGCAAATGTAGATTTTATATTTATTGCTTGCTGCCATAAGGAGAACGGCACAATTTTATTTGTACTTTTTGCCCGTGTCTATATGTTTGTGGGTCTGTTTATTAGCAAGATATATCATGAACCATTGGACAAGTTTGGATGACATTTGGACAAAATAATCAATAAATGCTGATTAAAATTTGATGTCAACCCAATTCAATCTGGCCACCGCAGCCAAAAAACACAAAAGTGGCTATGACAGTTTTACAGATATTGGCTTAATATTTGATGTGGTAGTAGCTGAGATTGATCCCCAGCACATATTCTGAGCACAAACAGATTGTACGAGACCTGTGTTTAAACTTTTGCTGTTAATTATTTGGAGTCAACGCTGTCTGTCTTTTAAGTAAAAGATCTCATGAACCACTGGACTGATTTCAATCCAACTTTGAGGAAATAGACATTGAATATACCTCTGCAACTCATTGACTTTTAGATCTGAAACACTTCAAAATGGCCACCTTAGCCAGCCAAACTTAAAAAACACAAAAATGGCTATAATTCAGTCGGTTCTTTAGTTACTGTGCTGAAATCTGTTGTGGTAGTAGTCCAATTCCTGCTAAATGTGTGAGATCCTTGCTTAAAACTTTAGCCTTTACTATTGAAATTAAACCTTGCCTGTCTGTTAGCAAACTTTTTCATTAACCACTGGATGGATTTTAATGAAACTTAGAGAAAATATTTACTGGATGTATCCCTACAACTGATCAACCTTTGGAGCAAATCCTGCTCAAGATGGCTGCCACAACTAATCACTCATGGCTATAACTCAGTCAGTTTCAAAGATTTTGAGTTAATATTTTGATGTGGTAGTTACATGAGAGTCATTCACAATACATACTCTGAGCATGAAACCTTGTGATATAGCCAGTGATTGCTAATATCATAACAGTGTTTAAGGTTTGACCAAAACAGCTACTACACTGTCATTTCTCAACATAAGGCGGCGTTAGTCTAAAACTGTGGCATGAAATGTGACGGGCGATATGCATCCTTTTGAGGAATGCTAGGCTTTTACTTTATTCTTTTTTTTTTAACCCCAGTCATCAATCTTTATTTATCTGTAGTCAGGGTGGTTACTGTTTGTCTCTTTAAGCACAATGCACTCAAGGTTTTTCTTCTAAGTGTGACAAATGAAGAGAGCGGAGCGCTGCAGCAGAGACCTTGACAAATGGTTCACGTGAAGGCACTTGTGAAAAAAAAAAAACAACAACAAATGGGAAGACAGTAATAAAATGAAGTTGTATGTTTGCCTGAGGTTTTTAACTAAATACTTCCTGTAAACACGTTTTTCTACCTCCTTTTGTACCTTAAAACAAATCTAATACCAAACTTCAAACTACTGATGTAAAACGGCATTTGAAGCAAAGTTGCCTTAAACTTCCAGTACTTTTGATCACACGTCACCAAACTCAAGGACATCCTGTTAGGAAAGACATCATGTCAATAAACATTTTCCAGAGGAGATAAAAAACAAATTTAATGAACTCATTGCTGTTTTTCTTTAATATCTTGATTGGATGGTGCAATTATTAATAGCTTCATTAATTCCACTGGTGTTTTTTCAGGTATATGACAAGTTTAAGAGGCTGTTTTATTATCTACAGATTGGCTACATTTGTGAATAATTAGGACAACTAAAAATATAGTTCAGATAGTTTGGGGGTAGTTTAGCTCTTCACACAGGTACTTTAAGTCATCACATGAAGAGATGTTCAATTAAGAAAAACATGCAGATAATATCACACTAACTTTCTGTTCTTGACAAAATTTACAATCTTTAAAACTAATATTCTGTTCAGAATAAATCAGCTGTTTGGTTTTGAGCAGATTTCAAATGGTGTTTTTTAAACAAGTGACCATGTCAGAAGAGCTTCTGAAAAGAGTGGAAATAGCACCAGGAGGCTTTGTCTTGCATAAGTTGGGAGTTCTTTTACTAAGACAATCTACGTTAAAGAAAGTACATTGGGCTGGTACTGTTGGAGCCTAGTTGGTAACTCAAACTTGGCTCAATATTGTGAGAAACTATGCACATTTTCAATTGCAATCATCTATGCACCCATTTTCTGACAATTATGTATGCTAGTTAATATCAGGGAAATTGTTTACTGAGTTAGTTTTTTTGCTCTGTCTTGAGAATCATTTTTTGAGAGTTATCTTTAAGTTTAATGTGGAATGGGCATAAATAAGCTTCAGCTTCTGCCTATAACTTTTTTAGTTGTTTTGTTTCATATTGTACACTGTATTGTATAAAATCAAAGCAAAAAAAATTAGCTATGCTTTAGTTGTAGAGGCAACAGGAGAGAAACCCATATATCCCTCTTTGCAGCAACACTCTCCAGCTCCTCCTAAGGAATCCAATGGTATTCCCAGGACAGAGCGGATATATGATCCCTCCAGCGAGTTCTGCCATGGGCTCTCCTGCTAGTGGGACTTGCCAGGAAAACCTTCAAATGGAGGCATCCAGGAGGCATCCTAATTAGATGTCCGAGCTACATCATCTGACTCCTTTTGATGAGAAGGAGCAGCGGCTGTACTCCAAGCTCCCCCTGGATGATGAAGCTCCTCATCTTATCTCTAAGGATGAGCCCAGCCATCTTATGGAGGAAGCCTATTTCAGTTGCTTGTATCCAGGAACTCACTCTTTCAGTCATGATTCATACCTTATAACCATGAGTGAGATTTGGTACATAGAGGGACCAGTACATTGATAGCTTTGCCTCTTGGCTCAGCTCCTTCTTCACCATGACAGACCAAAACAACACCCATATTACTGCTGACAAGGCCCTGATCAAGCCATCTCCCACTCGAGCCTACCATTACTTGTGAACAAGACTTCAAGACACTGGAAGTCATCCACTTTTCGGTCTGACTGAATTCTGAGTATTTGCAACCAAGTGGCCTGTGAGTTGTGAAACCACACCTTGAGTGGCATTTAGTGTTTATCATCAGCATGGTTTTTAGAATCGAACGTGCTCTGTCAGAGGAGAGGTCCCATGCAAGTGTCAAAATACAGTCGTGAGTCTGGTTAGAAACAATACAACAAAATCAAGAAGGGTTTAAGATTCCTGCAACAACACTGTGACATTTTTGAGAATAAATCTGTCGCACAAATCTTTTGAGTCTCTAGTGATTCATGCAAGGAAATTAAGATCCCGACAAGCACTGTGAGACATCCTGAAGACTCCTTTGTGACTGCTATGTGCCAACTAGTTGCCAGCAGTTGCAGCCCATTGAGATACTACCCTAAAGAGGGTTGTGGTATTGTGCGCCAAAAAATATAGAACCCCATGACATCTGTGCCTGCCATCCAGACACAACGATGAACTCTTTACAACACCCCATGTTATCTTATGCTGTATTTCAAACACAAGTTTCAGCCAGAATAGAGGCTCTCCATCGCATATGTAGGCTGATATGAACAGAGATGTTTGTTTGGAGTAACCAGGAGGTTGATGACAAATGGTTTTGTATCATTCTGTTATGAATCTTGTTTCTGCATGGGTGACTGCCTTGTGCACATATGGTAGCACTAAAAAGGGAGCGGACCAATCCTGCTGATGTTGTGGAGAAACACACTAGTGGTATCTTGGTGTGAGGAGCCATAGGGTCTGACTTCAGGCCACCGCTGGTAGTGATTCAGGGTACCCAGATGGTACAGTGATATTAGTGACATCCTGTGTCCGCATGTCCTCCTAAAATAGCACCAGCTCCCTCCATGATTAGTAGTCATTGCAACACATTCACATGACTTTTCAACACATGCAGCTGCATTTCATTTCCACCACTTTGTCTGGGTTCTGAACTTTTTATTCATAAGTGAGTGTATTTTGCAGCATTGTAGAAGAACTAGATAAATATGGAAGTAGGGTTTTTTATGTGTTTGGTTTATGCTGCATTCATGTTTTAATTAAACTGCACCATAGTCGACTTACTGGTGTGTACCAAGTTTTAATGTGTAAGTATTCACAATTTTTCAAACAACCCTTAACTCACAGAAGAAATGAACCAGATCAAGTTTTATTGAAACAAACCCATCAAACATTTTCCTGTCGAACCTGTAATATCCGTAGATTTTTTTCTACTCTACGAAGGAGTGTTGGTTTAAAAAAAAATCCATCATATTTACAAATCTGATACAGTTAATTGATACATAATGCTATGACTATAGCGACTGACCCCGTTCTGCAAATAAATCCTTCCAAAGAACAAACTTCTGGATCGCGTGTGTTTACTCCTTAGTTCCAGAAGGTCCATCTGTGAAATCTACAGTGACACATGTCTCAGTCGGCCCGATAGAGCTACTCATCCAATAAAAGATTCACAATTCATATGAGAGTCTCTGTGATGGATGGTCCAACTGACTCTCAAAAAGCTTTTTTCTTTCCTGACACAAGTTGAAATGTCAGACATCATGAATCTTTGTGGCTCAGGTCACCACTTTCACGTGTTTGTAGTACAATACAATAGTTCAATCATTTACATTTAAAGTTTAAAGACTTCTGCCATGTCAAACTGAACCTGAATGTACAGCAGTCAGCTTTCTAGGCACAGCTGAAGTAATTAAAAAGTGAAGTATAGGGAGTTGGTTTAAAGGTGCCAGTGGCTTTTACTGGATCTATTCCCCTCCCCTGATGAGCACACAACAGGTCTGGTAACTGCTGCCGGTGGAGGAGCTTGTTAGTTTGGAGTTCAGCAGCCAGAGGTTATAATGGGAGACAGAGCAGCAGAGAAGTCAGAGGTTAAATGCTGGGTTTGAACCCACAACAAGAGAGGAGTAGCAGGCAGAAACACACATTACCTGGATACCATAAGATTTTGTGCTACTTCTCGAGCTTTTATTTACTGCGGCTGAAGATAAACTGTATTTTCTTATTTCAGTTGATAATAAGCGCTAAAGGTACCATGTTACATAACTCTTCTGAGTGAGCAACTGGCTGCGGAGGTGTCTCTGACCTTTTATGTACCATCTTCTTACACCTCTCCCTGCCTACGTCTTTAACCCCCAACCTGTGGAGCCTAAGCCCCCCTCCCTAAGACCTCAGCCTGCAGATGGAAGTTCTGGAGATATTCACAGACAAATAGAGCCAAACATGTGGAGTGAGTGAAATGGCAGGAAGGTGGGATGCTGGTAAAGGTCACATTTGCCTGCCTCCCTGCCGTTTCATCCCCCCCTACAGTTTCTCTCATTAGTACTGCACAGCGGAGGCAAGAGGGAGGGAAAGGTAAACAACTTGCCTTAATACTGAGGCTACACCCAAACAGGCTAACAGAGGCTCTTTCCACTTCAACTCCAGTAAACGGAAGCAACTGAACTTCTTTGCCATTTTACATCTTCTCCAAGGAACATATAACGATCTGAGAGACATGAAAAAACAAGTCCAGTTGCTTTGTTTACTAGGATTATCATAATTCATCAGCATGTTTCTATTCAGAGAGCTAACTTGGGCCTATTGAAATTTTTACTGTACTGTGACTTTTAAAGACTACTACAGTCTGATACTGTCAGAAACGGTGGAGAGCGAGAGGTACCCTGAGTGCAGACTCATAAATGAAAAAAAAAAATCAAAATTTATTTATAACTAACAAAACTAGAAAACAAAAGCTGACATGGCAGCAAAACACTAAATAACAAAACACGGAATGTGGCAGCCGAATGGCAAGGCAACATAAGGTAATGTTAGGCGACAAGAACCAAACAAGGAACATACGAAAGACAATGAACCAGCGACTGAGTGGAAGAAATGACCGGGTTTTAAACAGAAGAAGGCTATTAGAGGAAGTGGGCACAGGTGAGAGAAAGTCATAAAAGCAGATGGAGATGCATGATGACATAAACAAAACACAAGGAACAATGACGGAACAAAACCTAGACCAAAAAACGACAAAATAAAATAAAACCATAACCCAAACTAAAAACAGGAATCAAAAACAACCACAGAAAACAGGGCACCAGGACCAAAACACAACATAACTTAAACTTATGACAGACTTTGAAATTTGAAGAAAATGTGTAACCACAAATAGCAGTAGTATCAGAAGCAGAAGTACTAATAAGTACAACTTTTTGGGTCTGCCATTTCACTGAAATTAAATGACGATATTTTTGGTATAGTCTGTGCACTAGTCATTACACTATTCTTGAGCTTTGGTACAGGATAGGGTTGGGCAGTATCTATTTTTTATCACCATTAAGATGTCCTTATAATATACCACATGTTGACCTATTATAGTATGTAACTGAAGCCATTTTAAGTGTTTCTAGTATATTTCTAACTTTCATAGATTAAAGATGCAACAGACAACATTACTTAGTTTTACTTCATTCTTCCACTTTCTCACAACTGCTGACTACTGATTGTGAGGGTAGTAATGGATATTTTGAAAGATTTGGCTGACATATATTATAATAGTTCTACCATGAAAACCCCTTTTAAGTCATTTTATCAGGCTATAAAATGAACAAGTTGCACACTGGTAATGAAACGAGCAAGTTGTGCCATCAATATGGTGGAGTTATTGTTTATTTTGAATCGCAACTGAGATTTTTTTCTACACAAAGTACACTCTTCACACACAAATATAACTAAAATTTCAACTTAGTTGTACATGCCTGGGATTAAATTTACAACAAACGTGTTTTACTGTCCCAGCCAGGAGCTGGAGTAGGTCTAATACGGAACCAATATTGTAGTGTGGGTAAAATGCAGAGGGTATTATTTACTTGACTTTTGTTTCTGCAGTGGGTATATTCCATTTAAATGTACTGCTTCTCTGTGACAATTTTTATTCTTGTATACCCGAAGGGTGCAGAGTGTGGAAACAGGCTTACGTGCAGCCTGTGGCCAAGCACAAAAGAGCCAGATTGCTAAGAGGGGAATTTCATACTTTTAACAGAAATCAAATAACTACTGGGCTAAAAGTTGTCTTCCAATCAGAAGATGCAGCATGCCAAAGTGTTCTTCAACAAGACTGTTTCACCACTGCCCTTCATATGTGTATTGATGTATAAGTAAGAACAAAGTGCTATAAACAGAGAACACTTCTTATTTTTTCATATTTGTTCCAAAGCTAACCTCTAGTCATGAGGTGTAGATTGTGATTGAAAGAACAAAATCCTAGATACTAAAATAAGCTTCCTGCGTAGTGCTTCTGGGCTCAGAGATAAGGTGAGAAACTCTGTTATCTGGGTGGAGCTCAGAGAAGAGCCACTGCTCCTCTGCATCAAAAGGAGTCAGCTGAGGTGGTTAAAGCCTCCTACTCTTTGCAAGTTTTATGGGCATTGTCGACTTGGAGGAGACTCCGTGGCAGACCCAGAACTTACTGGATGGATTATATATTCGCTTGGCCTAAGAACACCTTGGATTTTCCCGGGAGGAGCTGGAGAGAGTCGCTGGGGTGAGGGATGTCTGAGTTTCTCTTTTTGACCTTCTACCTCCAAGATATGACCACAAATAACACCCGCAAAATTGGTTGGATATAAAGTGCAAGTATAGTACATAGTAGAAAGAAAGTGCTCTGGGGTTAAAAAGTTGTGTACAAACGTGGACCATTTAGCTTTTGAAGAGAGGGAGTAAAAACAATGTAGTATTTCCTGTATGGCACCAGGTGTCAATGCAACGTTGCAGAATGCTACTTCTGTAAAATATATATATATTAAAAAATAAATAAATTTGCTCTCCTATACACACAGTCACTTACACTTTTCTATGCGTGGGATGTACCGGTGCTGAGAAAAAGGTACTTCATAACTGAATCATGACTGAATGCTTAAACGTCATAAATTCAAACTCTAAAGCCAAGTTGTGATGTTTAAGAAGTATTTCTAACTTCTGGGGTCATATTTGGTTCCCTAAAAGCTTTCAGAAATGGAACAGTTTAGTGGCTGCTTTACTCCACAAATGTAAAAAAAACAAACAAAAAAAACCAGTAAAGTTAACACAGACATTCATGCACTTCATGCTTTTAGTTTGATCTAATTAGGAATGGAGCAGAATGTTTCACAGCTGACACTGGCTTTCAGTGTGAGCCATGAGACTACAGAACAGACAGACAGCATCTCCATATCAGCCGGATTCACCGCAGAAAATCTGCCTGAATGACCAGCAGTGATGGAAGCATGCATGTTGGGATTTCTTCCTCTTTTTTTGTCAAATTGATGCTGAGTAATGTTGTGTGCAAAAAAAAAAAACTCCAATTCTTTTCATTTGCTGTTGTGATGCTGTAAGCTAATGTAAGCAGCAGTCCGTTGTGAAGTGTGGGCACACCTGAGCTACATGCCTGATTTCAGGCCTATTCCTGTAACATCAAAGCCACATTTTCAGCCTGGCTTATTTTCACATGTTTTACACTCAGCAACAATGCAGAAAGTTTGTAATTTTTAATTTTTTTTCCCCAGCCCTTGTTTGCTGCGTGATCCTTTATTATGAGTTGCTGGCACACTTCCTCCCTGAACAAAATTACCCTCACTGATATTTGAGACACCATCATACACAAGGTGCATGTAAAAATCACTTTGTAATTATAATATTACCTCCTAATCATTTACAAAAGCAGGGGCATCTAGTGAAAGCATATGATAGGGTGCCAAGAGAGGAACTGTGCTTCTGTGTGTGAGGGTAGTGCAAGGTATGTACACAGATAGTGAGACAGAGGTGAGATGTGTGGTAGGAGTAACAGATGGGTTCAAGGTGGGGCTAGGGTTATACCAGGGATTACCACTGAGCCCCTTCTCATTTCCAGTGGAGATGGACAGATTGACAGATGAGGTGAGGCAGGAGTCCCCACGGACCTTGATGTTTGCAGATGACATCTGCAGTGAGAGTAGGGAGCAGGTGGGAAAGTCTAGAGAAGTGGAGGCAGACAACTTAGCTACTTTGTTACTATATTTAAAGAGTATTCAGACCCCTCTACAGTCTTTTTTTTTTTTTTCAAAAAGCAGATTAGCGACAAATCTAACAACTTCCTCTGGTGTTACTGGAGACTTTTGGAAGACTTCGATGTGAAAGCCAGTGTCATTCTTATACTTCAAAACCCGCAGTGGGCCCTTCCCCTGTCCCCAAATACTCATGGGTGCCCTAGTCCTCAAAGTAATGAAAAATAGGTTTAAAATTTTTAATGTGTGAAATTTGACTATTTGAAATAAAATTAAGTTCAACATTTTTTCTTTACTTTGCATGCCAGTGTTTAATGATGTTATGTTGATAAATAACAAAGTTGTAGCTGCCAAACCTTGAAAATAATGATATGTAATATCTCACGTGATATTGCATAATGTCATGCTTAGAGTATGTGTTATAAATGAATGCATAGCACTGCCATGGCTCAAACTAGTAAGTATCCATATCCAATCACGGGACGCGTAAATGTCACGTTCAACGTGAGGCTAGGTAGAGGACCTTGCTGACACAACTCGTGATCTGATTGGCTATCGCAACTATTTATCAACTGCATTTGCCCGTTCACTTACAGTGCAAAGACTCCCGCATTGTTGATTCTGAAGGCCCGGGCAGATTTCATACAGCCTGGCAACATAAGATAGCTGAATTCTGATTGGATAAAAACTCTAACCTAAAAACAACAGCACTGGAAGGAGCATAATATGACATAAATAGAATATGAATACTTTTAAATATCTAGGGAAAGTAAATAAAATTAAATTAAAATTATTAATAAAAAATTAAATTTACCTTTATCATAACTATGATCAAGATTTTTGGTTATGTTAGGTCAGCAAAGAAGGCCTTGCTGGCTCTGACGGCCCACCACTGGAATGACCCTCAGTTACTACCACATCAAATTTTAGCTCAGTATCTGTAAAACTGACTAAGTTATAACCATTTTGAGTTTATTAAGGTCAGTTGGCTGTGGCAGCCATCTTGAATTGAGTTGGGTCCAAAAGCTAATCAGTTGTCGATGTACATCTAAGGATTACTTTCTGAACATTTCATTAGAATCAATCCAGTGGTTCATCAGAAATGAGTCCAATCAGAGGGATACCTCAGTGGTAGAAACAGGTTAGGAAAAGTTAGTGAGGCTGAGGTTTGGACATGGACGGACGAGGGACATTGGATATGTTAGACAAAGGATGTTAAATATGGAACTGCCGAGGGGAGGAACAAAAGAAGCCCACAGGAGGGTTGGTGTGACAAAGGAGGATGCTGGGAGGTGATAGGACGTAGGCAGATGATCTGCTGAGCAACCAAATGGAACCAAAGTCAGATGGTAATATGATTTTTTTTCTCTCTCTCTAAAGCAAAGGAAGCATCTGGTGACAGATTATCTCTTTGCCCATAAAACCATGCGAAATGACTCAAGTTTCTCAAGAGTATAATTGCATCATATGACAGAGCAGAAGTGTAAGCAAGGAAAATGCTAAGAGTTGCCAAATTCCCTCTAAATATAAGTATTTATTGCAGTTTGAACTTTGAAAGAACAGCTAATGAATAACTGTCATCAGACACAGTGACATTCCAAGGTGAGGCATTTTGGAAAAAACAGCATCAAAAATTCACTGAAACATCCTGCACTGGATTATTTCTCCGTCTGAATACTGGACCATCTGTCATTCAGATAATTTTTAAGTGCGTTCTCTATCGTGCTACAGCTCCTCTACTGGAGAGGATTCTGAAATTGTGAGTTTTAAAGTTTTATTCGGTCTTTAAATGTTGTCTTAATGAGATTATTTTTGCTGAAGTGAGCATGATCTATTTTTACCACTTTACTATTATCTATTGAAGGCAACCCTGTCTGTCTGTTAGCAAAATATCTCACGTACCACTGGACTGATTTTAGTGAAACTCAAAAAGTACTCACTGAATGTATATTTACAACTGATTAACTTTTAGAGTCAACCCAACCCAAGATGGCCACCGCAAGCAATCAACCTTAGTGGCTCTAACTCAGTCAATTATTGTACTGTGTAATAAACTGACTGAATTGAGTTACATTTAAATTTAAAAAGAAATGTTGAAATCAGATTTTAAATTTTTTTTTTCATTTGCTGGCAATATGTAATAGTCATTTTTGAATTACAAGATGTATTAAAGTTATAAATAAAGTATCTTTCAGAAAAAATAAAAAAATCTATAGCTAATGTTTTTAAGGCTTTCTTAAGAAAATACAGTTTTGTGCTACAAATTTCTGACAGGTTTTGTTGTAAGGTCATGTTTCATTGACAATATCATAAATGTGTGGTTTCAATTCTGTAAAGATTTTTGAACATTTGGAAGTGAATAATGTTCTTGGTTTTTCTGCCAAACCAAATAATGAATAAATAGAAAGAGAATTTGGGTGAAAAAAAAAGACATTGTTTTCTCAATTATGATTTGCATCAAATTGCACCAGGTGGGCCTGCTTGGAATCCTCATCGACATTCACAATTATGTGTAGCTAGTGTTTGTTGAAAATTATAGGGAATGTTTTCAGGAAATGAGTTTGCAAATTTACAGCCAGTAAAATAACATGTCGTCCATGATGCCTCAGAAAATCGTAGCAATTAAAATAGATGAATAAGTGGAGATTTAATTGAGACCAAGAATTATGTCCTCCTAGCAATGTTTATTGTGTGAGGGTCCAGAAGTCTTTGACAGGTTTGTGTACCTGAACAATGAAATAACCTTAAACAGACTAATTTAGGAATGATGGTTCTTTGACAATCCCAAACATTTTGTATGTTTCCCTGGAAACTTTTCTTTGAAACTGAACCAGTTTGAAAGTAATCAGGTTCATACTCACTGCTGAGTTATTTGACTCTCTCGAAGAATATTTGAATATACATTAAAACATTTATAGCTATATGAACATTAAACTCATTTTGTAAGAGACCAAATTAATTACAATAAAGACCACTGTAAAAAAAAAATGTAATTACTAACCAAAGTGGGATTTTCTGGGATTTTTTGTTTTTGAAAAATTAGGTCATTTTGATTTCAATGGCAGCAACACATTTCAAAAATTGTGTCATGTTTCTCACTGTGAAACACCCCTCTTCTTTTAACAACAGTCTGTAAATGTCCAGAAACCAAGGAGAGAAGCTGTTGGAGGTTTTGGAAGAGAATGTTGTCCCATTCTTGTCTGATTTAGAATTCTAGCTGGGTCTTCTTTGCTGGATTTTTGCTGGGTGGAGCAAATCTTGTTCTAAAACCTTTATTTACTTTTCTGCATTTATGGTGCCTTTCCAGATGTGTAACCTGCCCATGCCATAAGCACTAATGAACCCCCATACCATCCGAGAGGCAGGCTTTTGAACTGTGCAGTGACAACAGGCTGGATGGTCTCTCTCCTCTTAGGTACGGAGGACAAATTGATTTTAGAATTTCAATTTGTCTGACCACAGAACAGTTTTCCACTTGAGTCAGTTCATTTGAAATGAAATTTGGCCCAGAGAAGTTGATGGTGTTTCTGGATGGTGTTCACAAATGTCTTCTTCTTTACAAGATAGAGCTTTAACCAGCTCATGTGGATGGCACTGTGAACTGTGATTACAGGCAGTGATTTGTGGAAGTGTTTCTGAGCCCATTCAGTGATGTCCAGAACAAAATCAGACCTGTTTTTCATGCAGCACCACCTGAGACCCTGAAGATCATGGCCATTTAATATTGACTTTTGTTCTTGTCCTTTGAGCTCAGAGTTTCCTCCAGATTTCTGAAATTGTTTGATGATATTATGAATAGCAGATGATGGGATATTAAAAGTATTCCTAATTTGACATTGAGGAATGTTATTCTGAAAAATTTCCACTGTTTTTAGATAGATTTTTACAAACTGGTGAACCTCTGCCCATCTTTATTTCTGAGAGAGCTTTTCTAAATTGCTCTTTTTATTCTCGGTCCTCCCATTGACCTGTTGCCAATTAACCTACATCACTACCAAATGCTGTTTGAACTGTTTCTTATTTGTATTGCTTATTTTTTTGCTACCTAGTGATGCATCATGGGTATTTTAATGTTCTTTGTTAGAATTGTTTGGACAGTGTATTTTTATAAACAGAAAAACAAATTTAAAAATGATCTTGAGTAGTGTAGACGGGGCTTAAAATAAAAGCATTTTATGCTGAGAAGGGAGGGAGTTATAACCATTTTGGTCAGACCTCATAAATAACCTTATGCACAGTGTCATGGGATATTATGAAATCTCGCAAGATGTGTTAATGCTCAGAATATACCATAGGGATTACTATCTGCTACCACCACAAAAATAAGCTCATTATCTTCCAGAATGACTTAAAATCATTTTTTGGGTCAACTAATGTCTATCAGCTGTGGTCCCCATCTTGAATTGGGTTGACTCCAAATGTTAATAAGCATGCAGTGATTACTTTCTGAAAATTTCACTAAAATCTGTCCAGTGGTTCAACAGATATTTTGCAATCAAATGGTCTTGATTCCCAATAGTAAATGGCAAACATTTAAAAACGGAGTTTGCCTATTCAGTTAAAGATTACCTCAGCTTCTACCACACCAGGTTTGACCTCAATATCTGTAAAACTGTCTGAGGAATAGCCATTTCTGGTGGCCATCCTCAAAGGTAATAGTTGTAGATGTTCATTTAGACTTGTCAACTGGTTCATGAGATATTTTGCTAACAGTACAGACAAACAAAAACACACTCAGACACAGGCAAAACCATTATTGTGCTGCCTTTGAAAGAAAGAAAGTGGCAGATGTGGTCTTTCTAGAATTCCTTAATCTGCTATGCTTCTTGTCCGTGTTGTAAGGAATGTACCTCTATGTGTTTAATGTGATTTATCCTCTCACAGATGTCTGATAATCCTATAAATGTCTTGCATTTTTGTACGTTTTTGAGAATAATTTTGACAAACTGAGTTGAACCCCATGGGACTCAAGGAACCTTAAAGACAAATAAGAAACTTGAGCCTTTCCTCTTTCTGTACATGTGAATGATGCAGATAAGCCAAACACAGCTCATTTTAAAAAATAGTACAATATTTTCTATGAAACCTCCAGACATAGTTGTAATATTACACTCTGTAACCAAACCTGGCATTACTCCAAGCAGATAATGACTACATGACCACATCATAACATGTGCATATCAATGATCTTCTCTAATGAAAATGACTGAGAAAATTATGGCTCTTATGAGGTTTAGGGGTAATTATATCCAATAAAACTCACATATCAAATGCTGTTTTTTCAACAGAAGTGTGTTGTGGCAGTTGTAATGAAAGTTTTATCCTCACTGGTCTTCTGCTGAGGAGATGGAAAGGGGATTTTATGGCATGTGGTGAAGCCCACTAGCTGTGAAGCATTTCAGTAACTGCAGGCTTCTATGGTCGTTGTGCCTGAATGGATTCTTTCAGCACACTATTAAAGTGTTCTATACATCTGTGTATAAATGAGGATGGTATACACTTATTCTGATGTGCTTAATACCATGTTCACTCATGAAATAAGCAAAAGCAAGAGATGGAAACTCGTGCTTTTGTGTGGTCCACTATCAGTTGTGATGGTACAGGGTTTTCTTTATGTGCAAAAACAGAAGTCAGGAAAGCTATGACTGTGTTTGTTGTAGTATTAGGATTAAATGCTGAAATAATAAAAATGGGCCATGGCAAACCTTCAGACGTAAGCTCTATGTTCAAATGGACCTACAGTGTTGTTAGAAATATGTTTAAATGGTCCCTTAAAAAATTAACAGATTGTATTGGGGTAGGTAAAACTCTAGCAGTTCTCTCACATGCCAGACAGATAGTGTATGATGACAAGTTGATGTAGACCAACTTGTCCATATGTGGCCACCAGTAAAGATCTCTAAGGCGTTGATTGGTGTGAACCATGCCCTTCTGTCCTTCATGAGCCAGGTGCACAACCTTTTACCACAAAGACTTGGGATCTACAAGACATTTTCCTCTAAATGTCAATAGTGTCTCTGTAGTCAGTTCATAACACACAAGGAAGTATGGATAAACTTCCTCTGGAAGGGGCTTCTTCACTTTAGGCCATCCTGAGTGGATAATTTGTCACAGTTCAGGACAGTATTCAGCTTTAAAATCAATAAATAACAGTGCAGTCAGGAGAGGAGATATTTCAGCTATCTCTGTGATCAAGTCCTGTTCAGAATCTGCAGCTGTATTAGTGGTGCTCAGAAAAACATGTGAGAGGCAGCCTGCCATGATGTTCTGACTTCCTGGCCGGTACTGCGTGTCATACTACAAACACATTAGTCTGGCAGATCTATTTATCTCTTTAGTGTTTAGCCCTCCTAAAGCCCTCGTAAGCCCTGTAACTTAGGGTCCATTTGACACGAAGGCCATAGGAGGGTTAGCAGAGTGGTGAGGGCCTGATGATCAGTTCTGAGTGTGAATCTTCATCCCCCCACATATGTCCTCTATCTTTCAACTGTCCATACACAAGAAAGAGCCTTTTTTTATACTGGAGTACTTCCTCTTGGCTGGAGACAAGGTGCGAGCACCTAACGCAACAATGCATTCCATATTTTCTGAGTGCACCTGGGTCAGAACAGCTTCCAGTTCATAGTCAGAGGCATCTGTGGTGATGAATGTTGGCAGTTCAGGGTTGTAGATGGCAAGTGCTGGGTTTTTCAAAAGCACTGTTTTGAGATCATTAAAACTTATATTTGCTGCATCTGCCCATTTTAGTTAAGCTTGTGTCTTTGTTTGAAGTAGCTTTCACAGTAGTTCAACCACTGTTGTGTAGAAACTTGCTGAACCAGGAGGTTAACAAAGAGCTTTTGGTGCAGGAGCTTCAGCAATGGCAGACAGGTGATCTGGACTGAAGCACAGGCTTTACTTAGAGATGACATGTCCCAGGAATGATCAAATGAGCTTTAGTTGAAGTGGAAGTTGGAGAACAGCTTGTAGGTGTTCATCATTATGCTACTTGGACTACCCATACCCATAGCTTCTTCTGCTTACCCTGGGACTTTCCTTGTGATGTTTCAATTTTAGTTTGGCATGTCAATTTATTAAATGTTGCAGCCATCATCTTTATATCATTCACACACAGTACTGCTAACTGAAACCACTTCTCTCAATAGACCCACAGGTGATTTGTGTACTTTGGTGAAATATCCCTTTTTCTTGCAGTTAACACTTTTTACCTCAGCAACAGGACAGTTTTTGTCATTCACTAGGTGTATGTATGATACGTATCATAACCACTGAGTAAAAAATGGCAATCACTGGGTACAAGAAAGGGATACAATTTGGTGGAAATACAAATTGACTAGCATGCAACAGTGCAGGAGAATAGAGCATAGTGAGAATATGCAGAAGAGCCTCTCACAAGATACAAAAAATAAAAGGAAAAACCTAATTGGCAAGTCCCAAGAGGGTAGCAGGTGAATGACTGTCATCACACTTAAGGAGACTTCCAAATTTACTGCGATTCAGCCAAGTTGTAATAGATCACAGAGAGTGTACAGGCTTGTTATCCAGTTATCCTTAACTATTTAGTGCTCTCAAAACTAGCAATAGTTTGAATGCTGAATCAGCATCCACAATATTTTTCTGCTTATAATTTCCTCAGTACTTGTTTTGCTATCAAACTACTTTAGCATACTTTGTGCTATAGTAACTGTCATGCATCAAAATGGTTGGCTCAATTGGAAATGAGGTGCTACCATTTTTAGTAGTTGTAACTTTTATACTTTTTGAATTATTTAATATTATTTACAAACATGTCCTCACATAAGCACATTGAGGTCTCTTCAGAAACTTGAATCTCTTAAGTTTACTTCAGGATACTTGCTTTAATTTTGTTTTCTTGTGCTCCTTTTAGCTTTTAGCTACTTCTTGCTAAATTTAAATTTAAGTTATAGTCTTGCTAATATTAGATTTTGGCTTCAATTTTGCATTTTTTTCTTTATTCTAAGTTAAGGTTTTGTAACTTAGGCACCAGCTCCTCGTGACTCGGAATAAACAAGCGTGTAAAGGATGGATGGACGGACGGACGGACGGACGGACGGACGGACGGACGGACGGACGGACGGATGGACGGATGGATGGAAGGATTGTTTTGTAACTTTCAGCTTTTAGCTATTGTTTTGCTAAATTTAGGTTTTAGCTAATTTGCTAATTTTAGCTTTTGGTTATGATTTTTACTCATTTTAGCTTCTAGCTTCAGTCTTTTTTGTTTGTTTGTTTGTTTTCAATTTTAGCTATAAGGGAATTGTTTTGTTAATTTCAGCTTTAAGCTAATGTTTTTGTCATTTTTCCTGCTGTTGTATTTCCCTTTTCTCCTGCTTGTTTTAACTCGAACTATTCAGTTAATTCATCCTTGAACAAATTTCAGATTTAACATGTGATGGAGGGAATAAGCTTCCCTTAGCGTCTCCACAGATGGAGTTGTCAGAACAGACTTAGTTTCTTCTGATTCCAGCACACAAAAAGAAACAAACGCCACATCTCAAACTGTGCTCAGAGGTTTGTTTTTCTAACATGTGTATATTAGCTGTAAGTATCTAGGTCTTGTTGGCCCGCTGCTGGCCATGTGTTCTCATGCTGGCAGGGTACAAACACTCTGAACACAATCACTGCGGTGGCGACCTGGCCGGCTGTTATTTTGAATTATATGGAAGATTGTGTGCAGCAGGTAAACACGTACGACCTCATCTCCGTCCATAAATCTTTCTGACATTTGAAAGCAATTACAAAATGGCTGCTGCTTCTATCTGGCCAGGCTTAAAAAACACAGATAAGAGGCATAATTGGAACATTTCTAAAAACAACACACAGTAAACAGAGACTTTTTAAAAATCACACAAAGTTGATTACTGGTAGAAACCCAACAGAGCGGAGTCTGATTATTATGACTGTTAGAGGCATCAGTTAAAGTGGCTACATTTTCCAATAGTAAATGGTTCTTTTACACTATCTTAACACTATTTAACATAATCTACAGTGGCTTGGTATGTCCTTAGGTTTCTTTCGTCGTTTTTTGCAGACATTTAAATGTCTTTCTAGTTGTTTTGCTTGTCTGTTGCTTTTGACTCTAATTGTAGTTTTATGTCTCTGTGTAATCATTTTGTCTTTGTACAACAGATGGTTTGCTTTGAAGCAAATCTTTTGTGTTTAACATCCCTTTTGCAGCTGTATGTAATTTTGTTTTGATAAAATAGCCAGTCTTTATAATTATCTTGTAGCACTTTTTTATTTCTAAATATTATTTCCACTAGCTGGGACCACAACACAACATTGAGTTTATTGGTTTAATTAAAGTTGAGAAAGAGAGAATTAAGGATGAATGAATCTGAATGTTGTTTAATGACTGATGCTAAGAAAAAGGTGACTCAGGATCGGGATTTGGGATCAAGGAGCAAAGACCTGTTCATCTTAGCTATGGATGAATGTATAAAACAGGAGAGGTGGGGTTGTAAGGATGAGACAAACTGCTGAAACAGTAAGCCAGATATATGGTTGACCATGTCATTAAAAACCCAACATAGTCATCAAAATATCTGATGAACCACTTCATAAATTTTAATGAAACTTGCAGAAAGTAATTAGTGGATGCTTATCTACAACTGATTTACTTTTGGATTCAACCTGATTCAAAAACACAAAACTGGCAATGACTCGGTCAGTTTTACAGACACTGACAGAAAGTTTAGTATGCTAGTAGCTGAAATTAAATGCCAACACATGTTCTGAGCTTTAATAAACTATACCGGACATTTGTTTAAAATTTTGCCAATAACTATTTGGAGTCAACTCTGTCTTCTGTTAGCTTATCTTATGAACCACTAAACAGATTTTAATGAAACCTTCAGGAAATAATCATTGAATGTACTTTTACAACTGATAAACTTTTGGAGCCAACCTGATTCAAAATTGCCACCACAGTCAAATTAATTTAAAAATCACAAAAATGTCAAATATTTAGTCAGTTGTACAGATATTGTGCTAAAATGTCATGTGGTTGTAGCTGAGAGTAATAGCTGAGAGTAGTACTCCAAGTGCTACTAATTGTGTGAAATCTTTGTTTTAAACTTTGAAACTAACTGTTAGAGTCAACTCTGTTTGTCTGTTACCAAACTATCTCAGGAATCACTGAACTGATCTTAATTAAACTTTCAGAAAGTAATCATTACATTGTTATCCACAGCTGATTGACTTTTGAAGTCAATCCAAGTCAAGATGGCCGCCACAGCTAATCAATATTACTTAATGCAAAAATCATTACAACTCAGTCAATTTTGCAGATATCAAGATCAAATGTAATGTGGTAGTAGCTGAGAGTCATTTGCATCTCATGGTTATGAATGAGATCACACAGAACATTTTTTAAGGTTTACCCAAAATGGCTAAAACTCTGTCCTTTCTCAATAT
The DNA here is from genome assembly GCF_001649575.2 of Kryptolebias marmoratus. Classification (NCBI taxonomy): domain Eukaryota; kingdom Metazoa; phylum Chordata; class Actinopteri; order Cyprinodontiformes; family Rivulidae; genus Kryptolebias; species Kryptolebias marmoratus. Next base: position 7,441,104 of record NC_051446.1, on the reverse strand, counting down.
AAGATGATTTTAGTCAAAAACTCTGGCATGAAAGGTTGTGGCTAATATGCATTCCTTCAATGAAGACTTGGCTATTAATTATTTATGTGACTTGCATCCCTTCTTTATAGTTTAGAGGACATGCCTATTAACTCTTTTTCAGGGTTTGACCAAACAACTTTTAAGGTCAGATGGGTTGAAGGACGTGTTGAACAGGACACACATCCTTAAGCAGAGGGGTAGTGGTGGGAAGGTGGTGGAGGTAGAGGGTGGGTGAAGAAAGGACAAGAGCTGATAATAGACAGGATTATGGCTGCCAGACCAGTCCACCCACCCGTCATTAAGAGTAGGATCACATTTAGCCCGCGGCCCTCTCGCTCTTTCTCCAACCCTGCCCTTCACCTTCGTCGCCTCAAGATGGAGAGCTGGCAGGCTAGACTTAGACACCGATGAGGTATTGCAGGTTTCCACACACTCACACAAACAAACACACACACACAGGAGCAGGCATTAAATTCAGCTATGAAGGACCTTGGTGGAAGGAGAGAGAGCAGCCTTTCTAGACACGCAAGATCCTTGGCTATTGATTATAAGTCAGATTCACTCTGCAGTTGGAAAATAAAAAGTTCACATCCTCACACCTCATTAGATCATCTAGCAATTAGCTTCATTTGGTCCACTGGCTGTTATCATAAAGGCAGATTATAGTGTCTGCAAAAACACAAACTATTCTTCCTAAACAGTTCTTTCCTGGTAAAGATTTATAAATAGGTCAAATTATCCACTCTATCCAGAGTTGTGCACATAGAGCTGTTGAATAAAGCTGAATAACAGATACTTACTGGGTCATGTTGTATCTCTCTTAAATAATTCAGGAAACAAACTGTACTCAAACCAGATATCTCTTTTACATTTAAGAAATACATACGTATTAATGACGCCTACGCAAATAACGTTTGCAGTGAAAAGGTCCAAAACTTTACAGCAGATGAATAAGTGCAACAAATAGGACTTTGTAAAATTAAAATGAAAATGAAAACAGTAAGGGGTAGCTTCTAAATGGTCCTGAATCTAAAAGAAGATGGGGTAAATCCAAAGAAGAATTTAGGTTTTGGAGAAAGCCCACATGGCTTTTTGACACAAATTCTTCGAGTATACAATGGGCAGCAAAAGTATTTACTCCTCTGTTTTGTTGCTTTACAACCTGGAATTCTGAAGGTATTAAATTAAAAGTTTGAATCTTTTACCTTACACAACATAACTAACATTTTGAATATATATATATATATATATATATATATATATATATATATATATATATATATATATATATATATATATATATTATTTTTTATTTTGTCAAACAAGACAAGAAGCAGAAAACCTGAACATGTACAACTATTCACACTGCTCCCACCCTCAAAACACAGACATGGATAAATTTGTTGGTACTATTTAAAACAATACTTCAGTTCTCATGAAAGGTGGCTCAGTTAAAACCAGTTGTCTAAAGCATATTTGCTTGTCTTTAGTATACAACAGAGTAAACAAAGAATTGAGAAAATAAATGATTTGTTGTTTTATTTTTACAGAGATATGCTGAAATGGTTTAGCCATATTTGCTGCTACACTTACATGGATTATTTCAGGAGCCTTCAAGGTTTTTATCAGACATTCAGCCTGTTTAAAGGGAACAAATAGTGTTAAATAGTTTGGTTTGGTTGTGTTCACCACACTGAACATAGAGCAGAGAAAGCAAAGGTGAACGCTGCCTGAAGAGCTCAGAAAGAGGATTATAGATATTCATGTTAAAGATGAGGCTACAAGACCATCTTCATGTTCCTCTGACCACAGCTGGCAAGATTATTAAAAAGTACAAGATTCATGGAACTGTAGCCAACCTCCCGGGATGTGGTTGCAAGAGGAAATGCCCCCCCAGGTAGGTCAGAGGGATAGTGTGGATGGAAGAAAAAGAGCAGAGGAAATCATCCAAAACCATTCAAGCTGAGCTCAAAGATCAAGGTACGTCACTTTCTGATCACACCATCCGTCACAATGTAAATCATAATGGGCTTCATGGAAGAAGACCCAGGAGGTACCACTATTGACAGAAAAACACAAAAAAGCCAGACAAGATTTTGTCCAAAAGCATGTTGATGCAGCAATTTTATAATTTAATAATTTTGAAAATAATTATATTTTTTCCCATTTACCTTCAGTTCTTTGTGTCAGTCCTTTACTTAGAATCACAAATTACAGGTTGTAAAACAACAAAACAGACAGAATAGCAGGAGAGAGGGGGGGGTTGAGAAGTGCATACTTTTATAACATACTGTATTTTTTTACAGAAACTAACTAAAAATTGAGACTACCCGAGCTGATATCAGATTCTCTGACTTTTTCCTTAAAGGGGTCTTAAATCTTAAATGTCCAGTAATCTTATCTGACCAGTGGGAACCTTGGTCTGATGCTCAGGCATCAGGCAGTGAGGAGGTGGAGACGAGGTGACGGAAGAGAGGTTAGACCCAGATGAAAGCAGCCAAATGATAACAGAGCACACGGCAGAGCCAAAGATGATTAATACCATTCTCCTCTCCCATTTGCTCTTCATTAACTCACTGTCTGCCATTAGGGCTCCAGCTCAAATGAAAGGGGAGGGAAGAGAAATTCAGGTTGGGCATCATTAAAACGAACAAAGATGGAGCAGGAGCGCAGGAGGGGGCGAGGCAGAGGGAGGCCTGGAAAGACTGCTGATTAGTGCAGCAGTTAACTACATCTTCATCAAGTCAAGTATTGCTCTCCTGCCCTGAAAAGGCCACATGGTGACAAAAAAAAACACAATTTAGCATAGCAGTCTAGCCACTGGAAGAGCCTAATAGAGCTACTGCTGGAGTTTTATGTCACCCCTTGTCCTTCTGAATAAATATTAGAGTTGGCATGCATACTGAATTCGGTTTGATAGGGAAAAAAATAGCTTGTTAGAGCCAGAACCAACTGTCAAAAATCACAGCTCTCAGATTTTTGCCGAGTTTGTTTCTCACAAAGCTGAGCGTGCCTCGAGGAAGCAGGCAGAGTCAGATGGGCTGGATAAAGAGGAAAGACAGTAGATTACTCCCAGACGGATGTGCATTTAGACAGGCGTAACACGTAGCATTTTGGTAAAAACACGGGCAGAGATAAAAGCACGAAACATTATGAATCCTCTTTCTGCTTGTGGATAAAGGCTGACAAAGATGGACACAGACAATTGGATTTGGAGAGGTGCTTCAGTGTATTTCAATCTGTACTAGTGATAACCTTTTAAAATGGGAAAATGTTCAAGTGAGAAAGGGGGGAAAAACATCTACTAAGACAGCACAGGAGCTCTGAGAGATAGAGAGCACAGGAAACCTTTTGAGATTGAGTAATTATTCTGAAAAGTTGAAAATAAAGAGTGACGAGAGAGAGAGAGAGAGAGAGAGAGAGAGAGAGAGAGAGCAAATTGATAAAAGAGGAGTGTGGGTCAGCCTTTGCTTTGGTGTTACACCTAAAAATAAAGTTTTAAAAGGTACAAATGATCCTTACACTCCTGTTACACTTTTATGTATCTGCCTTGAGTTTCTGTGGTGTACTGAGGTAAGTGGCTGTAAAAAAAATACTGTCACATCGCTACATGTATCTGATTCACTAGCATAGATAGCATGATCTCCAGCAATGCAATGTTGCCACAGATTTCTTTGTCATGTTAAAAAATTATGTTAAGGAACACAGCAAATTTGAAACATCACATAAACCTAACAAAGAGTGTCTATAAAAGTATTCACCCCTGTGGATGTTTCCTGCTTTTATTGCTGTCAAAAAAAATAATGAAAAATATAATCTTTAGTGTCAAAGTAAAATCAAATTACAACAGAGTAAAAGCAATTAATTAACAGTATGTAATGTAAAATAAGTGACTGCATAAATATTCACCCGCTTTAAAGTGACTGTCCTCACTCAACTCAGAGACAAGATTATAGAAAAGTAGAAAAGTACAAGTCCGGATGGACACAAAAAAGGATTTCTAAGGCCCTAAACATCCCCAGGAGTTCTGTTAAATCCATCATCAAGAAATGGAGAGAATATGGGACATGTGTAAATCTACCAAGAGCAGGCCGTCCTCATAGACTGAGTGCCAGAAGCAGAATAATGAGAGAGACCCCCAAGACACCTGTGAGCTCTGAAGGAGTTCCAAGTTTCAGCAGGTGAGATAGAAGAGACTGTACATATAACCACTGTTGCCCAGGTTCTTCACCAGTCTGAGCTTTATGGGAGAGTGGCAAAGAGAAAGCCACTGTTGAAAAATCTCAACTAAAGTTTGCTACGTGAGTTAAATATTTTTCTTTAACTCATTTATTATGAGGACCAGGGCAACTCCTCCTCAGAGGCCCCTGCACCACCCTGTTCAGTCAGAGTTCCTTCTTTCAGTTTCTGAAAGTTGGAAATACTACATGTGTGTCACACAACCTAATGTTTCCCAAAGCGCCCTTTATTTCTTGACTTTTAGACTGGGGTACGAGGGTTTTCTGGTTAGGCCAGCATATATGGCAAAATAAAAAACAGTGTGACAGCAGCTTAAAGACCTACAGAATGACTCCAGGATGATTACAGAACAAAATGTATCACGCTCATACAAGTTCAGCTTTCCTTGGGTCGAGCACGAGTTGATATGTTAGATCATAAATGGGAATTTCATTATTTTTAGCAATACAGCACTGTTCATATTTGATATCCTCCCGACACTGTGTCAGTCCCTTAAGTGCATCACCACAGCTCCGATAGCATCGCCAAATGCATCATTATGTCATCAGAATTGCTAAGTGCAACTCTGTAGGACAGGACGGGTGCGAAAGGATACTGAGCAGGAGCTGGATGACTTTGTCCAAGGTCATGAAACATTTAAAAATGTTGTGTGGTTTTATATCTGCCATGAAGGCAATTTTATGAAATAATAAAAATGTAATATAAATGTGTGAGGAAAAAATGGGAAGTATTTATTTTTATTTTTTTATTACAGAAAAATGTCTAAAAAAACATTACATTTCCCATCTTTTTAAAATACTTTAGAGCTTCAGTTATTTGGGTCATTGTAGAGTCCAACTAAATCACTATGAAAGTCTGTACTGTATGTGTGCAAACCACAGCAATAACTAGAATGAAATAAAATAAAATATTTTAGTAAAGAGGAGGTTAGAACTTTTAACTGGAATTGAAATACCACAAAACTAAATTGTTTTTTTACATTCATGTCAGTTGTTTTTTTTTTTCTTTTGGAACAGGGCCAATCAAAATCACAAGTGCTCACATAGTAGTTTTCAGAGAAGACAAGTTAATTTTCTATCTTGTTGAACACAGTTCAATTCAGTCCAGTTAAGGCTTCTTTAAACAACTACAATTTTTCTTCTTTTGACAGAGGAGGGGATATTTTTTATTCTCCAGTTCATGCCAATTTAGTTTAAATTGTTCCAGTTCAGTCCAATTAAGTAAACTCCCAAATCATATATGTTGTTATTAAATTTAAAACCATATAACTCAGTGTGTTAGTATTTTTAAAATGACGATTTGTACAAAGACAAAAGAAGTCATGATGGCCATCTTGAATTAAATCTGTCATAAAAGGCAGTGAGTTATATGCATTCCTTCAAGGAATGCTAGGCTTTTAATATAGCTCGGGAATCTTGGAGGTTTCACTTTGATTCAAGCCCTCATAGAGCATGTGTCCGGAGCAAGGTTCCAGTGAGGAGGAGAACCACCTTTTAAAAGATGGTCTCCAATACAGCTAGTTTCAAACTTCATAGTTTTGGCTTTTTTAATTTACATATGTTGCTATAATAATTCTTTAGAAACAAACTATAAATGAAACTTGGAACTAAAACTGAAACTGCATACACAGCAAGCCCTAACTAATGACACTCTGTAGTAAACTAACTTTACTGATTGACTTTACTGTTTTGATCCTACAATTGTCCCAAATATTGGGTTTTGACTTCAATTTCTACTCTATTACACTGGTATTATTATCCATCCATGTCCTGTAACGTCTTAATCCTTTTCAGGTGGTCTCTTTTGACCACTGTATCTTCTCTTGTGGCAAGTCGATTCACCCACAGCTACTGTAATTGGACCTCTAGATCTGGCAGATTGGTACTGGGTCGATCACATGTTTGGAGAAAAAAAATCAGGAACCTGGCAGGGTACAGGACATCAACATGAAGCAGACAGTCAATAGACAAAGGTGACATGCGTCGATGGGCGTTATCTTGTTGAAAACTGTACCACAGTGCTGTTTCTGAAGAGGTAGGACATGCACACTCAGGATGTCACTGGCGTGAAACTGTGCTGTCAGGATTCCCTAAATCACTACCAGAGGTGACCTGAACTCAGACCCCATGGCTCCTCATACCATGATGGCAAGAGTGACATGGGACATTGTAAAGACTCCAAAACTTGTGTCCAGACAGTAGACACAGGTGTCATTGAGTTCTGTAATGCTTGGCTCACAACTCAACTTTCCCTTTTTTTGTGATCTGTCTTTGGCTATGAAACTGCTACGACATTTGTCCTCATGTACCCACTGGTTCCAACATTGGGCAACTGTTACATCTGTACACCCACAGGCTGGGCAATTGTGCAACATGCAAATTCTGGTCTCATTTAAAGCCACAATATGACTTCTATCAAACGCCATCAAGTGCTGCTAATACTGTCTAATGTGTCTACAAGAAATCCTCGGTGTCTGCTGACCTTCACTCACTGTTCGACTGACTGTCGGACACTCAACAACTGCCTGATAACACTATTTCTTCACTCATGATGCCACCACTTATGCTCTCTGGTACTTGTTCTGCATATTCCAGTTCCATGTAAATCAAATATATTATATCCCCTTTTCTGGTCTCCATGTCGACCAAATTATACCTAAATCAAACCATTCCCTCTGGATGCTCAACACTTTTGTTAGTGAGTGAATTGTTCATAACTTTGAGCTGGTTGTTCATTTGTTTCTGCCATAATTAATTTGAAATTGTTCCAGTGTTTCCAGGTGCTGTGCTGTGCTGTGTATGTGCCAGATTATCTTGGAGCATCACTGTTATCTTTATTAAAGAACATCTGAGATGCTCCAAATAGATTATTACTTTTATCAGTGGAACCAAAACAAGTGTACATTAATTCCCAGCATCTTCACAGTAATGACAGACCAATCTATTCCAACAGATGTCTCATACATATTAGTTGGCTACAAAAATTGTAATAAAAAAGTGCAAATTTGGCTTGGCGAATTGCTAATTTAATGGGTTTATTACAGTAAATGTACATATTTAAACAAACAATTATTTTGCTGTTTGTTAAGCAGCTAAGGGAAGCATTGTCTGAAGGTACCTGAGATTTCTTAATATCATCCTATCTTTAGCTATTCACCTCACTTATAAAAGACAGTAATGCATCTGGGGACTGAGAGTAAGTGCAGGCTTATATCGGTTTTATAATGCCACATATCTTAAAATTTAAACTACAACAGGCACCACTGGGAAAAATGACTTCCAGATAGGAGTTTTTTTCTGTCTCATGAAAGAGCAGAGCCATTAAAACAGGTCTGCAGAGTCTTATGATAGGGAAGTAATGTCACAGCTCCGTCTGTTCATGCCACGCCTCTTGCCTCTAGTCATGCCACAGCCACGTAACTTTCCGTTCCCAGTTCCAAGCCACACCCATGTACCATGCCCATGTAATCATTGTCATTCGTTTCACCTGTTCAAGCCAGTATATATACTCACAGCTCCCAGTCATGCTTTGCCAGATTATTGAAAGCCTCACAGCAAGTAGATGTCCAGCGNTTCACGTTTCGTTCATGCCTGATCTCGACCATTGCCTGTTCCTCGACCACCGTCTCTTGCCTGCTCCTTGCCTGATACTGCTTTGGACTCTGACCTCTCGTTACGGACCTCGCTACGCTCACCTGGACCTCGCCCTTTGGATTTGCCCTCTCTGGTTTTGGCTTCGGACTTCTGACTCTCTGGTAACGACCCCACGCCCGTACCTGGACTTTCCCTCTTGCCTCAGTCCCTTTCAGACAAGCCTGTCTGCATCTAGCCACCAAGCTAAGGAGGACTTACCTGTTCTGGTCCCGATCCACGACGGTCACGTGAGTGCGCAGTTCAGAGCTTCTGGTCCCGATCCTCCTCTTTCCATAATAAAATCCTTTAAACTTCGTTATTGTGTTGCGAGTCTGAATCCTGTCAAGTCCTGCCTTGTCAAGTAAAGATAGTTCTGAGTAAAATGGCTGAGGAGAATTTACAGAACAACAAAACAAGGACGTAAAACGAGAGCACATCAAGGGCGGACAGAAGTGATGGAGAGGCACGTTTTCTTGAGGGCCTTTGAGCCAGGCGAAAGAGTGAATGAGAGATAAGAAACATGTAATTTCACAAAATATACTCATTAACAAAAACTTTAAGCATCCAGAAGAAATGGTTTGATTTTGGTGTGATTTGGTCTATGTGCAGACCAGTGATGGGGATGTGAATGGTTTGCTTTACAAGGCGCTGAAATGTCTAGAACAGGCACCAGAGGGAATAAGTAGTGGTATCACAAGTGAATCAGTAGTGTTATCAGGAAGTTGTTGAGTATCCAACAGTCAGTCAAACAGTGAGTGAAGGTCAGCAGACAAAGAGGATCCCTTGTAGACAGATTAAACAGCATTAGAAGTACCTGATCGAGTTTGATGGGGTCAGTTTGTGGGTTTGTGTGATTTTAGACGGTTGTATTGTACAATTATCTGGTCTGTGTACAGATGTCACAGTGGACCCATGATTGAATCAATGGGTATGTGAGGACACCTACACACATTGTCAAGGTTCCAGTTGCACAGGACTGATCACATCAAGAGAAAATTGTTGTATTCTGCACCAAGCTCCCATACCATCATGACATCTGCTCTTGCCATCTGGACACAGGTATTGGACTCTTTACGACACCACACTTGTCATCCTGAATGGTGTCCATCATCTAATGTGTAGGCTGCCAATAACACCAGAAGAGAGACAAGTATGTTTAAAGTGGTGCTATAAATAGGAGTTTGACAGGGGCCACATTTTGGGTGGCACAAGGCCATTGGCTGATGTTGGAACCAGTGGGAGCATAAAGACACCCACACACATCATGAAGATAACAGTCATCCAGGAAAGACCATGCCAAGGAAGCATTCTTGTATTATCTAAATGAATGGCATCAGCTGTACGAAGGATTAACTGTCCCATATGTAGGATGCCATTGGCACCAGAACAGAGATGGCTGCTTTTGGAGTGGTGCTGGAACCAGGATTCTGGATGAACTCATGATGAGCGGCATTGATTCACAATCAGTAATAAATCCTGGTTTTGTATTGTCATGGATGACCATTGACTATATATATAGTGGTGCCAATGTTGTGGAGAGACACACCAGTGGTATCCAAGCATAATAGTGAAGGGGAACAGTGAGTAACTCTAGTAGTCATTCAGGGAACCTTGACAGCACAGTGGTACATGAGTGACATTTTGTCTCCATATGTCTTACCCCTCTGGAGACAGTACCTATGTCCTGTTTAGATAAGTGACTAATACATGGACTTTACTCCCAAAAGGTAGAAAGTAATCTTGCAGAACATTTTTGATATTTTAAACAAGAATAGCTGTTTATATTTATCCACTAAAAACAAAAAGTCATAACTGGTCAATACGTAAAAACTCTCTGTAGAACAATGAAGACCCAACTAAACATCCTAAATTTATTTCGTTCTTCCTCTGGAAAGCCTCCTATTCTATGAGACTGTGGTGTGGGGTTATTCTGGTGAGTGATGGTGTCCTGGTATTCAAAACAATTAAATATTCTTTTTTTTTTTTTAATATAGACTATATTTATGTCCTTATTTTCTCTCCAAATTTACAGTCTATACATCTACAAGTAGGCATTTGTGTCCTCTTTCACCCAGTATCTCTCTCATTGCTCAGACCCTCCAGGATTTCGTGATGTTGCGATCGCAACTATTAACACAAAATCAAGCAAACCCCGCAAAAATCGCAACTTTGTGCAACTTTGCCCAAAACACCACAACTTTCCCGCAACTTTAACCAAAATAACCCGAAATAACTCACGAAGAAGAGATGTGACGTCACATCCTGTTAACATCAGAATGCCAGGAGCATGCAGGAGCAGCGACCGAAGCCAAAATGTGCGCTAATGCTTCACATTTGCCCACAAGATTTCAGCAAAATACCGCAGTGAAGTTAGTTTTAAGTTGGATATTGGATATTCGCGCTCCGCGGAGTTAGCGGCGTCTAGCTCACGGCTGACTTAGCCGTTCCTAAATGAACCGCCGCGCGTGAGAGAAGGGGCCAGCAGAGAACGGCTGGCCGACATTAACGCTCCTGTTTTGGGTCAGCCGTAAGCTAGACGCCGCTAACTCCGCGGAGCGCGAATAGCCAACATCCAACTTAAAACTAACTTCACTGCAGTCGCAAACCAGTTTCCTCCCCAGCTGCACGAGAGTGGGGGGAAGATGTTTTGCACGTTCTGCAGTGTAATCATCGAACATGAATGCATCGACAAACACTTTGTGTCTGCAAAACGTGAGGAGAGCTGCAGACGAGGGACAATGCAGAAATGGTCATGAATGTCTGTTTATAAGCTATAAAAGTTCTCAAATAAAGCACTTTTTGATAATGTCAATGTTTGTTAGTGATTATCTTACAAAACTAGTAAGTATATTTGGTTTATATATTAAAAGTTGTTTTTTTATTGATTTTAGTTTTAAAAAAATCGCAACTTTTCATCACAACTTTTAGGAAAATGCCCCGCGAAATCAGGCATTTTAGCCCACAACAATCACAAAAAATGTCCGCGAAATCCTAGAGGGACTGATTGCTATAGAACTCATTCAGTGATGTCACTGAGACTGTTTTTTCTGCATGATGGATGACAGTTTCCCATGTATTGCCTACAGCTACGTGCATTTAGCATAGTTAGTACTCATAGTTGATCTTGTAGATATTATTGTTCAGTAAAAGCTTGAGAAAGACTGTCACACAACATTAGAGTTTGACTTCTGAGGTTTGGGTCTGCACTGTGAGTCACAAGGACACTGCTCATTGTCCAACCTCATCCAGCCCTCAGACTAGGACACCGGGACCTCGCTCATTGGGATAGAGGCAGTCAGGGCCATGTGGTGGCACGTTTAGTGGGTAGCCAGGTCCACACTAGGGTTTGATTCAGGCAGCAGAGCGACACACATGAAAAAGGCAATTGTCAGACAGGGGACTGAAAAGCATGTTATCCAAGCGATGGGGGTTGAGTCCTGCATGAAAGCCTCAAGAAGAGCAATACATGGGAAAATGGAAAGTCACCTTTCCTCACTCTGTACTGAATAAACACCAATGTTGCTTTGTTTACCAGTGTTTTTTGGATCTTATCTACACCTTGCTGGTACCTGTTGTTGGCTCGCAGACTTTCATCCCTTACCAGCCTTCACTGCATCTTTGCCGAGATGGAAAAGAACTTACAACTATTGAGTCAGGCAGTGTTGTTAGGGAGAGGCCTCACTCTAACCAGGATGAGCTTTTGTTAAAGGTAGATGGTTAGCAAACAAAACTTTTAATTGACTTCTTCACCGCATGTGCTTTATACTTCATGTTTGTGACAGAAACCTGGCACACTGTTTGTGAGTCAAGCTCTTTACTAAAACTTTTACTAAAAAACTATTTATTTAAACACACAAGATGTCTACTGGATGTGGTGGAAGAGTAGCAGCTATTTTTAAGAAGCATAGGCTGTTTTTGAGCATGAGATAGCTTGCTGATTTTCATGAGAAATTACTTGCTTTCAACAGGAAGCACTCAATGCAATAAACTAACAACAAAATACATTTTGATATCATAGGTCTCAAGTAACCATAAGTCACGTAATTTGTTAACGTGAGCTAAATGAGCCCTATAGGACTAAGCGTAACATCTTTACTATCTAATTAGTTGGTGACTCAAAATTGCAAGAAAAGAGGCATGAAATTTTTCAATGCAGTCTTGATGAATTTTGAGTGTTTTTAATATTTCCTTATTTTTTATATAAAGTTACAGTGAAATTTAATAAGTTCACCACTGTTGAAAGTTGATCCGGGATTTACTGAGTCTGAACAGAGTACATGGTTAGCTAGTCAAAGAAAAATAAAAGAGCTGGAGTAGTGTGGGTGTGCAATAGTTCAACTACAGAGGATCAAAAAATATGTAACATTGCACAAAAATGCTCCGGGAAGCCAGCTTTGCCTAACGAGACCTTGTCATGTTGTTTCCAGCTCAGGATGCTGGAGGAAATTCTCCTGGAACAGCAGAGAAGTAGATTGTTTTTTTTTTTTTTTGGTTTGTGTTTTTTTTTCATTTTCATTTTCACATTTTGGTAGCCTAAGAAAAATAAAGAACTTCTCAACAATGAGCTCAGAGTGAGTAGCTAACACTTACCTTTACCACCTACTAAAAAGGTCCTTAGTTTCAGTTTGCACTAAAGCTTACCTAAGATTATAGGGCTTCTTCCCTGGAACTCGTTCAGATGGTATCTATCCAAGAAAGGAGGGGGGATAAATTGGAGGTGATGCACACAGTAGAAAATCCAGCCTGTTCATATTACAGATCTTACTCGCTTGAACTTTACACCATTGGAGAGGAGCAGTGTTTCCTTTAAACAATGCTCTTAAAGCTATTGGTATGACCGAGACAGAAGCCGCGCTGTGCATCAAGCTGTGTGCTGTAATTGTCCTCCCTCTGCCTGCATGTTTGGGCTTGGGGGGCTGCAGGAGAGTCTGACCAACTTCCCACTGAGTCATCCTGCCATATCCTGCTGTGCACATTTAACACCTCGTAAGCTCCCACTTCCCATCACTCTCTGCCACTGGAAATCCAGGACAGCACAACGAGAGCAGACACTTCTAATGTGATCCATCTAACAAGGCAAAGCAAAAGGTTACAAGCAATATTATCTTACCTGCTGTTAATAGCACTTTGAGAGACCTCAGTTTGAAGTAACAGAATTAAATTCTGACCGAATTGACCAGCCAAGTAGGGCCACGGACAAATTAAATTGCTGCCGCCTCAAAACAAAAGCAGGCTGAATTAACAATATCATAGCAGTTGTTATCACTCACCATGGAAGGTGAAAGGCCAATAACGTGTTTGCCCATGTCTGTATGACTGTGTTTGTTTGTCTGTAGCCCTATTAAAATATCTAATGAATTAGAGGACAGGATTTTAATGTAACTCTCAGAAAGTAATCATTGGATGTACTTCTACAACTGATTAACTTTTGAAGTCCCCCTAATTAAAGATGATCAGCTAATCAATCTTAGAAAACACAAAAAATGGCCAGAACTCAGTCAGTTTTACAGATGTGGAGCTAAACTTTGATGTGGTAGTAGCTGAGAGTCATTTACAACTCTGAGCACTAACACATGCTGTGAGACCATGCGCATTCTTTTCAAGATGAGACCAAAACAATATGTCTGCCTCTAAGTCTGTCATTTCTCATCATAAGATGATCTTTGTTTAAAGCTCTGGCAATGAAAATGACAGGTGATATCCATTTCTTCAAGGAATACTGAGCCTTTTATTGTTTGCAGGTATACCAAGCTTATATGTGACCCTTCAGAATGAGCTGGTGAACAATAAATTGGGCTCCTCCTTTAAACTGGGACCTCAATTATAGCTCAGCCTCCAAAAATTAGATTCCCGAGGAACTGATCTCTCATCGTTATTATACACATTTGTTACAGTCCTACTTAATTTACATATTTTCTGTCAAAACAAAGAGGAACATTTTAAGCTAAATGTTTATGTTACTTCAATGAAGTGTAATTTTTTAGAATTTATGTCTGAATCATAAAGTGTTTAGTTTAAAAAATTAAATACCATTATTGTCAGAAGTTAAACTCTGAATATGCATTGGGAATGACTCTCAGTTACTACCGAATCAAAATTTAGCTCAGAATTTGTAGAACTGACTGACTTGTAGCCACTTTTGTGTTTTCTCAGGTCAGTTGGCTGTGGCAACCATCTTGAAATGTGTTGATTCTAAAAGTTAATCAGTTGTTGATGTTTCTGAAAGTTTTATTGAACTCCATGGAGTGGTTCATGAGATATTTTCCTAACGGTACAAACGAACACACCCATACATGGGTGAAAATATTATCGCTCTGCCTTCGCCTTCTGCTGCGGGCGATGGCAGCAGTTTCTGCATTCCATGACAGAAACAGATCCAAGATAATGGTTCCTTGCCTGACCTGGTTACCCCATCTCTCCGCCCTGCTGTTGCTCCACTTGTAATTGAGATTCAGATGGATGGATGCTCTGGATACTGGCTCAAACAGCAGCGCTCCAGATCCAGCTGCCTGTGAAACTGAAGACACGTGAAGAATCCTTAAGCGTCTCTGAGGAAATCACAGCGATTGAGAGCAGGTCTCTGTGAGATGATGCCATGTTTTTCCTGTGCAGGGCCCGCTCCACTTTTGTAACGCAACATCAGCTTCACACACTCAGCCAAACCACACTCGTGTCTCTGTAATTTGAATATTAGTTTGCATAATTGAATATTTACCTTTTTGTAATGCATTCTCCTGCTTTTGTAGCCGTCGTCAGCCTTTGTTGGCAGACTTATTGGGCCGCAGACTTCTCCTTGTACCACAGCAAACATTTGCACACGACAAGAGTGAGAATACGACCCTGTCACATGTTCATACAGAGGCAGTTAGACATATTTAAACAAGGTGAGGCTTTTTGTGGATAGAAAAACAAAGAGACACATGACAGATGTTTACAGTGGAAGAAAGTGGAAGTTAGCCCTTAAATTTAGTCCATGGCAGCACTAATATAAGCTTTACAATATGTCTTATCAACAGAGTTTTAGATTAAGATAATTTTATGTTAAGAAATGACAATTGTAGATGTTTTGGTCAAACTTTCAGCTACAACCACACCAAATTTTAGCTTGATATCTATAAAATTGATTTAATTATAACTATTTTTGTGTTTTCTCAGGTTGGTAGGCACATAGAAACCCAATCGGTAGCACTCCACCTGGCCTAACGAAGCAACCGCGTCTGCTGCTACATCATCGTTTTTAAAAAGTTCTGTATCTCTGGTCTACATAGATCCACCCCAAATTAAGTAAAAAAAAAAAAAAAACTCAGTTTTCCTCACTGTGTGAACGGGAGGTGCAAACACAGCAGTAAATCTCTGTTTTGAAAAATACCAAGAGAGACATTTCTGTCCGGTAATCCGGTTGGTCTTTGCATGAGTTGTCAAGACACTGCATTAGTTTTTTAACTGTGCATTGGAGCCAACATGAATGAGATGTTTTCAAACATATTCCCTGATGTCTTAAAGCCACTTTATGGTTTTGTTGTGTGGTAAATAGTCTGTATGCTGGTTTTGCTGCCTTGCCAGTCTTTGATTTTGTTATCAAAGTTGTTTTTTTTTCCAGTTAGCTCTTTTGCTTCTATGTCCGCATTGTCCATCATGACAACACTAATGCAGTTTTAACAGTGCGGGTTCTAGAGGTCTGTTCAGTTTCTTATTTGTATATTTATGTATGAACCAATCACATCCCCCGTACATCACTGAGCAAAGAAAATGCCTACCCGCAGAGCAGGAGGTGAAAAAAGACCAGATAAACAAAGTTATGAGGGCGACAATAAGCCACCGTGTGAGAACAAAAGAAGGAAAACTACCTCACATAGTCATAATGACTGTGATCTGGTCCCCTGCTGTCCAGCTTAGGTCTGACTGGTCCGTTTCTACACCACAGCAGAAACAGACATCATCATAAAACAGGTCATTTTGTTGATTCATTCAGCACCCACACAGGAAAATAAAGAAAACGACAAACAGATTTTGAATTTGATAATGGATATATGTTGGGTTCTGTAGATACTGGAGAAGAAAGCAGCTCAGATAATCCGTTGGTCAGCTGGAAAATCTGATGAGATGCTCTGTAACAAATAAACTGATCTATATGTCAAACTGTTATCTCTGAGCTGCCATCACTAAAGATGGGATGTACTGGTCATATCTTTTAATCTTTTTATTTTTGACCAGAAAGTCCCCCACTAAAGCTTCTGTCAGGGAGTTGGTTTGAAACTCTGCACAGATAAATCAAATGCTTATTGCACTGCATGCCTGACAAAGCATGATAAAGAGAGAGCAAAAGCCCACTCTGTCACATCTGTATCATAAAGCAGTTCATTGTTACCTTGTGAACAAAAACAGAATCAATAATAGGCCTAGCATTCCTTGAATGACTTGCATATTACCCGCCGCCTTGAATGCCAGGGTTTTAAATTATGCCCATCTTCTGTTAAGAAACAATGGTGTTCGAACTGCTTTAGTCAAACCGTAAAAATAACCTTGTGTTCGATCTCATACAATGTCACATTCAAGAGCAGTATGTGTTGTGGATGACTCTCAGATACTTCCACATTGGATATTAGCTCATTATCTGAAGAAATGACTGAATTATAGCCATGTTTGTGTTTTCTAAAGTCAATTGTCTGTGACATCTTAAATTATGTTGGCTTCAAACTTAATCAGTTGTAGAGGTACATCCAATGATTATTTAATGAAAGTTTCATTTAAATTCACTGTGTGATTCAGGAGATATTTTCTTAACAGACAAACAGGGTTGACAGCAACAGTTGGAGTTAAAGCTTTAGATAAATATGTCGTAAAACTAGTAGTACTTCAAATATTTGGTGTGAAAGACTTTTGCTTACAACCACTATTAATTTTGACACAATATCTGTTAAACTGTCTGTCTTGTAGCCCTGTTTGCGTTTTCTGAATCAGTTGGCTGTGGCGACCATCTTAATGGGTTTAGCATCAAAAGTTAATCAGTTGTAGATGAAAATCCATGATTTGTTCTCCTGAAAGTTTCATTTATTTCTGTCCTGTGATTAAGAGATATTTTGTTAACAGACAGACAGAGTTGACTACAAATAGTTCATGGCAAAGTTTTAAACAAACATCTTGGGTAAACAGTTAGGCCTCACAAGTGTTAAGTATTAGTCTCAGCTACTACCACACCACATTTTAGGTCATTTGTAAAAACTGACTAGGCTATAGTATTTTTTTTGTCAGTTGGCTGAGGCAGCCATTTTGAATTGAGTCGACTTTAAAAGTTAATCAGTTGTACATCATGATTACATTCTACAAACTTCATTAAAATGTGTCCAGTGGTTCATGAGGTGTTTCGCTAACAGTCACACACAGAGAAAAAAAAAAATCAGCTGCCTGATCCACTGATCCAAAACTCACGATCAATACTCTGATAATCTGATTATGTGGTGAGATTACTAACACATTTTCTTCTATTAGTATGAAATGAAGTGACTGAAAAAGAAAAATCCAACAGGTATGTTTGCTTGCTTATACTGTAGTTAGTTCCATCAAATATAATGAAAAGCAGTAAAAAAAACACACATTCCTGTCCAGCCTTAAAGAAGCAGATAATTAAAACATCAGCTAGTGTGAACAGAGACAGAAGCAGTGTACCATCTGTCATACTCACACACTGTTGAACCATGTGCTGTTAGCAGGAATTAGTGAGCATTTTAAGTCTCCTAATGATGAATCTGCTTGAATCAGCCTCTAAAGTTTTGTGGTTAGAGCCTCTGACGGCTCCGGTAAAGGCTTCTGCAGCCACAAAAGGAAAATAAATTAATTATCAGGGAAAACAAGTTGATGGAGTTCCTGACGGTTTTACTGCAGAGCTGCTGCAAGGGGATACACTTTTAACATTGCATTAAATAATGCTGCGCTGTGTGTTGTTAGGTAAAATGCTGGATGGCAAGATGAACTTACTGTATGCCAAAGAAAGAAAGAATCAACAAAGATTTGAGTTTAGAACGAGTCAGAGTTCTTTCTTTTATATCTGAAAAGCGAATGTTGAAAAATCTCTTAAATATAAGTTTGGATCTGTTGAAGTTGGGTTCTGTGGAGAGGTTATGAACAATTAATATCTTACCTGTTGTAGATATCTCTTTGAACAACCTCAGTTTGAAGAAATAGAGCTTAATTCTGACTGTACTGATGAGCTAACAGCTAGTCAGAAAAGGGCTCAAATTTAAAACAACACCAATCTTAAATATTTAACAGCAGATGCTATTTTATAAATGTTTACATTGTCATTTTTGCATTTTACTGTTACTTACATCAAACATTATAATTAATTGCAACTGTAAATAGTGAAGTAACCACTAGCTGTAGCACTTCCTGTAAGGAGTGGGGGTTATAATCTGTTTTTAAATTCCCACAATTCATCACTGCATGTGACATTTTGATTTTTTTTTAATTATCTTTATTGATAATGAAAGAGTTTTGAATTAAAAGGTGGAAATAGTGGTGACAGATCAAGCTGCATCTGTCACAAAAAAAAGCAGTTTTCAAATGTTAAGTATTGAAATAATGATTGTTTTACTCTACTGTACAGGTGTGAATACTATCAAACTTTGCTTCATATTCAACAAGTCATAACAAAACACATTTGAACAGCCAAATATCTCCTGCAATAACTTTGGAAAGCAAAAATGCCTATACTACCAAAACAGAGACCGGTCCCGCTATGTTGAATGTAGCAGTTACGAAGCAGAGGCACAAGTTGATGACGTAACCCGTACTGTCCCAATTCTCCAATTTTTGCATGCCTGTAACCTGTGTACATGAACCCTTCTGTGCATTTCGACTGAGTACACCCTTCATAGAGGGGCGTAGGGTGTAGGGACTGGGCCATAGATGACTGGCTGAGACATAAACTGCTCCTTCCGCATTGAAAGCCAGTATTTGGACGTTTTATAAAGTTAAAGGGGAAAATAACATGAACAAGAACCACATTATATGCAAGTTGTGTCCATGTTTCCACCCAGAGGAGGAAGAAGTACAAAGAAAAGGTGGTAGCTACTAGTGGCTGCTGCCAACAAAGGAGTATCAAGTGAGCAACATCAAAGTTTCCTCCCAACTTGGAAGAGGCAAAGAGAATTACAAAGTCCAATGCAACTTTTATAGTGAAGGATTTGCCAAAAGGAATAATGTCATAAAAGAGATAAAAAGTGAGACTAAATATGTTTAGAACTACAAATAATGCTTCTTCTGTTGATTCTTGTTTTGTTTTATGTCAGAGTTCCACCCCTCAAAAAGAGGCACTTGGAGCTATTTTAGTACAACTATGTATCTTAGACATAGAAACTTTTATATTTACATCCTGCCATTGATGTGTCTGCAGCAGCTTTGCACATGCGCAATTTATTTAGGGTCTGAATGTGGTGGAATATCTTCTGCTCTGACTGCAGCTGGAGGGACACTGCAAGAGGACTGAGACACCTGTGAGCGCTGTGGAAAAGGGGCCCCATGGCAGCACACACTGCTTGTTGAAAATGTTCTTTCAATGCAGACTCCAAAAGTCTCTAATATTATCAAAAAAGTTGTTGAATTTGTCACTAGTCACTGAAAAAAAAAGTTGCTAGAGGGGTCTGAAAACTCGCTAAATATAGCGACAAAGTTGCTAAATTGGCAACACTGATTGAGTCATGTGAACTGATTATCAACCCAACTGCCAACAGTCAAAAAAAAGAGAAAGTGGAACATGGGAATACCATCAGAAAAGCAGATAACTGCACAGACAACAGCATCAGTGGCCATGTTTATTTACTCTTTCAGTGGTGTCCAAACATTTTGACACACAGGCCAAAATTGTCCAATGTAAAATACTTGAGGGTCACAGAAATTTGAATTATGAAATTGAAAATAATATATATATATAAACATTTTTCATTAAAATATACACAATATTTTAGTGAATGGACAGAAGTATAGTGATCTTGGTCTAAAATGTCAGGAATTAGATATGTTTAATTAATGCAGACCCAGAATGCAGACAGACTCGGTGAGCTCAAAACCAAATGTTTCTTTATTCGAACAGGAACTTCACAGACAGGGACTGTGTGGCAGCAAACTTCACACAAACATAAGAGTTCACAATGGAACTTAAAGTGAGCTTCAGACTTACATAAGCAGCTACGAAAGATAGATTAATGCACCAACAGTAGAGGGTGGACTCGAAGGGAATATAAAGGGTAAAGCTGTTGAACTGAGTGGGAACACCTGAGGTAATGACAACTGAGAACCGGTGAGCAAGGGCAGGGCAAGAACCAAGAAGGTAAGATACTAAATAAGTGAAAATACAGTGAAAAAAACTAACACAAGGATAACAAAGTACAGAATGCATATAAATAACCACAAAAATGCCAATAACAGTCAATTAAAACACTTTCTTGATTGAAAAAGAGTTCTAAATTGTTGTAGATCCATCCTCTTTCATTCAACCATTGCCTTTACCTGCTTTTTCCTTTCTGGGTCACAGGAGAGCTCTTGCCTGTCTCCATCGGTCATTGTGCGAGAGGCAGGGGACACCCTGGAAAGGTCCCAAGTCCATCACAGGGACACATAGAAACAAACAACCATTCACACAGAGGAACAATTTTTGAAAATTACCTAATTACCATGCATGTTTTTGGTCTGTGGGAGTACCTAGAGAAAACCCATGCATGCAAAAAACAACATGCAAACTCCACCCAGACAGACTTGGAAGTAAACCTACAAACTTGTTGCTGTGAGGCGACAGCACTAAACACTGCCCCACCCTGCCGCCCTCATTGTAGATCTGAAACATAAAAAGTTGTGCAAACATTTGTCTTAAGAAAAGCATTTGATTCCTTGGACTTGTTAGGTCTGGTATTTTTTGTTTTCTTGTTTTTAGTCTTTTCTCAGGAACAAAGGGATAATATAAGTTCTTTATCTTCAAAAACAGATGCTATAAAGGGGTTGTGCTGCCTGGTGGTAGACCCTTAAAGTGAAAATTTTGTTGGATCACAGTTTGAATCCCACTTGAGAGAGTTTTTTGTAAAACTCTTTCAGACCCACATAATGGATGGATCATCAAAGATCTGTAAAACTGTTAAGCTGCAGCAGCTAAAACTGATTCATAGGTTAGGTTTGAAGGGATGCAATTAAAAGTAATCGAATTGTATGTAAATTGCGCCCACTCCATATTTCCTTAAGAAAGTCCAGTATCCCTCTATCAATGATTAAATCAACAGCAATGTTTTTCTTTTAAAATGCTTGCTATATTTAGCCAAGTTTTATAAATGGTTACCCAAAAGTCTTCTTTTTGGTAAAAGTTGCTAATGGTTTGTAAACCTTTGTACCATGAAATTGGAATTATAAAATAGGGTGGTTAATTAAAAGACAAAAAACTTTAATTGTACCAAAAACTAAAAAAAATATATAAAATATCACCCTTAGCATTTGCAAAACGTGTTTATCTGCATCAACCTCTTAAGCACACAAGCCAAAATGTTATAATTCTTAAACTGCAGTCATGGGCCACACAAACTCACTGCAAAAAACTTGCGGGACACACTTTGGACAGTCTTTTTTTTTAACAGTTGCCCTCGTGAGAGTTTGACACATTTGACTTTCACTGGTTTGACAATTCATGTAGTCTGTGTCATAATCAAATTCAATTGTGAGATGCCTAAAGATTCCCACTTGTAGTCTGGGGAACATCATGTAGAAATATACATATACATATTTTCTTTTCTGCTGGACTAACCAGGTAATGTGAAACTGGCCGTTAAACAAACTCTGACTAGCCGTTAGCTTGTCAATCCAAAGTAAAAGTTTTCCATTCTAAAACAGATGCATTTGTGAAACAGTGTTTACATAAACCTCCATAATTCTTTTTTTTTTTTTTAAACTACTCCTAAAGTGCCTCAGACTGCACTGGTCTGAGACGTGCAAATATCTACAAAATTCAACAAAATAACTGTGTGAAATTGATGTCAATGTAAAGGTTTATAAAATATGTTTGCATGAAAAACTTCAAATAAATTTTTGAGACTGGAGTTGTTTTAAAAATGGCAGAAGTTCAACTTTAGTCTCAATTCCACTAGGAATTAGCCATTATTCCATGAATTTGGTCGCAATTAAGGTCTATTTGTCCTAACTGAGGTGGTTCAAAAAGCCATCTACAACAGGTAAGACATTAATTGTTTATAAACCCAAATCTGAACTATTACTTTAGCCTGTGATATTTATTTCTGACCGATTCCTCAGCTGAATCCATCACAGAACAAACCTGACAGCAGCAGCAGCACGAACGATGCTGCGCTGTACACAGCTGCATGCAGCTGCAAACAACCAGTCGTATCAATACATGCCATCACACTTTGGAGGTTAACGCCGAGCACAGAGGGAGCTGCAGTGACTGCCTTGCTGGCTCATTCTCCACAATGACTGGTCCACAGGACAGCAAAAGAAAACACCCAAATGTGGCTATTCCCTTCGGAGCGAAAGAACAGCTGCTTTTCAAGAGCCTGCTGTTTGCTATTCTACTCACCAGTCCCGTAATTAGATTCACAACTGCTGATGGGCCACAAAAACGCCCACATCAGCCAACCTGATGGTCAGATCTCCTTATCCTTCTGAACAGGGCAGCAGGAGTTGCTTTTTTTCATAAACAGGAGAGGAAAAAACAAGACAGATAAAAATCTTTTCAGAAAAGCTGTTGGAGCAACAAATATGATTTAAAAAACCTGACAAGTAGGACTTTGACAGAGTTTGGCTCAGTTACTGAGTATCACTCAGCTGTCACTGTCAATAAGGCAAAAACAGACAAGATCAGGAAAATAAAAACAAGAGGAAGAGACCACACCGAGTGAAAAAGATCTGCTTTTTGTGCCACTTGTAGATGCTTTAAATGCTGATCATCAACTGGTGGCCCACAGACCACATCCAGTTGGCAGGGTGGGGGATGGGGAGCAGAGTGGGTGGGCGGGTTGTTCGGATTCATTAAAAGTAACATTGCACTAGGCTGCCACTGTTAGCGACTAGTTTGCAAAGGGCATTTTTGAGGGATGCTCCAAAATGTCTCAAAACAATTTTTTTTGGGGGGGTTCTCAATTTTCTCGCGTGAGGTCCAGAGGGATCAAAGTCTTGTAGCTTGAGTGTTAAAATCAAGTTAACATAATTTAAATGATTAAAAGAAATCAAAAGCTTGACATATTTCCCGCTGCCTTTCATGCAACAGGTTTAAGCTAAAATCAGCTTTGGAGGTAAATAGTTTTAGCCATTTTGGTCAAATCTTGTAAATGATGTTCTACACAATCTCATGATGTTCTGCACAACCTCATGCAATAGTGCAATATTAGGTCATTCTGTGCTTGGAGTACGTGTTGCGGATGAGTCCCACCTACTTCCACAAATGGCTGAATTATAGCCATTTTTGCATTTGACCATATCAGTCGGCTGTGGCAGCCATCTTGAGTGGAGTTGACTCCAAAAGTTAATCGGTTCTAGATGTACACCCAGTGATTACTTTCTGAGAGTTTCATTAAAATCTGTTCAGTAGTTTGTGCGATATTTTGCTAACAAACACATACATACACAGACCAAAAACATTATCACACCATCACCTTCAGCTTTGGTGATAAACATATATACAGTAAATTGTAGTAAATTTATAACAATATAATATTAAACAAGCTATTTAGGCCTTAATCTTTAATTATAATTTTCTTGTTATTAATATTAAAGTTTGCAACATCTGAAGCTGGCTCCTGCAGACTCTGCTTAGAAAAAATTCAGGTCCTTGAGCAAATATTGTGAGTGACCCCTGTTGTAAATACATCTTTTGCTCCCAAAATGGGAGCAAAAGATGTTTAATCCTGTTTCAGGAGCGCTATGAATTCAGTAAAACGCCATGAAATAAAGGAGTCACTTCTTTCCCACCTCCGAGGCTCCACACTGATTAAATTCATTAAAATCTCTTCAACTAATTGCAGCTCATCTATGGCAGAGTAAATATTCAATTAATAGTGCCTTTTTAATAACTGTGATTCCTTCAATCCATCGCACACAGCCTCCCTGTCATTAATTAAAATTTCTCTTTGGAGGTCAATTCAATTCCCTTTTACTGTTCATTAGCCTTAATGCAGAGCAGCAAAATAATCTATTAAAAGCTGTGTTCATCTTCCCTGAGCCATGTTCATGGGTGTGTTACATATTAGTCAGCGAGTGGAAGGGGCTGGGGAGGGTTAAGCTTTCCCTCTGCTTCCCTCTTGGCCAGAAAAAAAAAGTGGGCTTGAGCTCTTCCCGTGTCAGGGTGGCGAGTTGAGCCCCAGCAAACCCGAGCGGAAGCTCTTTACCGGTCTCCATAGCGTGTTTGGCCAAGGCTGACTGGCTGCCAAACAGCCAGAGACGGAGCGGAGATGAATCAGCATTGACAAGGTGAAGCCAGCTTCGTGTTCGCTGGCTGACAGCTCAGGTGCTCAGAGAGATGGAGACACAACAGATTACATTTAGGCCACAGCAGGAAAAGGAGGGCAGGAGAGGGGGAGATAAAGGAAACTACGAGGGAGGGGAGGGAGTCCAAAATGGCTTTTTAAACTCTGGCAACTTTTCTTACAGTTAAGTGAGTGGGTTACTGTAAGCTGGTGTCATACAGCTGTTCTCAAAGGCAATCAAAGTGTGACAGAAAGGAAACCGATAAATTATAGTGTTTCAGATGAAGTGTGGTGGAATAAGGCTCAGCTGACAGTGTCCCTTTATAAAAGAAAACTTAAAAAGTGCAGTAGGTAGGTACAGTAGTACTTAGCATTCACATTATTATACTCTCTTGGCATAGTAAACAGCCTGTGAACTAACACTATACACGTCAGTTCAGGTGCCATGGTTACTCTGCCACTACACTCCACTGATGACCCCAATACTCTGCCAACTCAATATAAACCACTACGGCTTCACTATAAAAGTTCTGTGAATGCTCAGCACCATTCTGGACCAATCACATTCTGTCAGGCATCATCGGGAGCATTCTTAATACCCAGCCAAGACCCTGCGAAGACCATCCATGTTTTTTGTTACGTCAAAGCAGAGTCAGTATTCAGTATGAAGGGGGCTTTAGACCATGAGTCTAAGCCAGTGGTGTCCGATCCTGGTCCTGGAAGGCCCCAGATCCATGCCCCAGATGCTTCCCTGCTCTTCAGCATGTCTCCAGGTTCTGCAGAAGCCTGTTCATCACTCAGTTATTCAAATCAGGTGTGTCACAGCAGAGAAAAACCTAAAACATCTAAGATAGTGGCCCTCCAGGACCAGGATTGGACACCACTGGTTGAAGCAGTCTATGAAACCAAAGGTAGGCCCAGCTGTAGCAGCTTGGTGATTATGACAAAAAAAACACCATGTGGAGAGACAGCCTACACCTGCCATAGACAGAAAGATAGAAAGTATTTATTTCTTTTAACTCCAAGATTAACTGTCTGTTTATTACTATCACCCTGATGACAGAGGTACTGTATTCCAACATTCTGCTTTTCCAAGTTGTCCTAAACTTCTACTTAAAAATGTGGAGTTAGGTGAAAAAATGGAATTAGATTGTTTTGAGGACGTAGGGATAAACAATTTAAACACCTATTCAATTTATCTGACCTAATGTTTTGTAACTATAATGTGATAAAAGGGTAGATGTTCTCATAGAGAGCATTCATCTACGCAACAACAGTTGGGCAGGACTTCTGTGAGACAGCAAACATCATCACTAAATTATTTTATGGTTTTCTTGTCATTTGAAACAGGACAGAGTGGACCTCTGATTAAAAAAAAAAATGCAATGCCTAAAAAAGATAGATTACAAACAAATTTAAGACATGACGAAGCAATCAATTTAATCCTTTAATTCAAATCACACCTCTTTGCTTCTTCATGTTTTGTTTCTGTGTTTTTTTATTTACAGACAAATTGAACTTCATTAAATTGATTCTTTGGAGAGAATGTTAACAACTCTCCCGACTCTACAACAATGTTTATCTGTAGAATCTGTTGCCTAAGCAAATCTCCAAATGCCAAGGTTTGATTTGATGAAAACATTTTGAAGGTGGTGCTTCTCTTGAATGCTGAAATTGAATCTGTAACACGGGGGTGGGCAACTTTTGTTTCCAAAGGTCCACATATGGAACTGGGACTGTTGGGTAGGGCCGGACCAACAGGCTGAACTCAGATCTGTCAAAAATAAGTTTTATAATTAGCTATAAATATTTTCATTTTCTTTAGCTGCTAAGAGTAGACAATACAGCTGACAATAAAAATCTGCACCAGTCAGACTGAAAATTTAATCTTTATATATTTATTCTGGAACATTCACAAAGTATATGCGTGTTTTGCAACTTTTCGAATTCTAGTGACAAATTACCAAAATAAAGTACCTACTTTGTTGTATTTCTTTTTTCCGTTGACAAAAACCTCCCATCAGAGAACAGCTTGTTTGTTTTGTTTTTACTGTTTTGTGAGATATGACAAAACTAGGCCTAACTGCTCCATTTCTGTTCAGTTCTTGGAAGAAAGGCCTCAACAACAACAAAACTACTGATGTATGCCTGCTCTGTATTTCTGTGTTTAGTCTGACGGTGCTGATTCAGCATTCACACTTTTATTTTCCTGTTTTTTTTTTTTTGTTTGTTGTTGTTATTGTTGTTGTTTTTTTTGTACAATTATTTTTCCGTATATTGTTTGCAATCTAACTGCTTCTGCTTGCTTTGAGCTATTTTAGCCATTCATGTATCAAAATATTCAGCTCATTCAGGAGATGGGTACAAGAACTTGTGTTTTTTATAACTTTTAAACTTTTTAGAATATTTACCTTTTAATTGCAAATATTTTCCCCATAGAAATGCATTGGGATAGTTATTTCTTAAAGAAAAAAAAAAATCAATATATCAATATCAATATATATATATATATATATATATTGAAATGTATTACAGCATATTTGCTCTATTTTTGTTTCCTTATGAGAGTTTTAGTGTTTGGCTGGTTTTTGGGGGTTTTTTGGCTAGATTTGCCTAACTTTTTACTACTTTTAGCTTTTAATGATCATTTTGCTACTTTTAGATTTGAGCTAGTGTTTTGCAACTTTTAGCTAATGTTACAGGGTTTTTTTTAGCTTTTATTCAGCATTTGACTTATTTTAGACTCAATTTCAGCTTCTCAGTTTCAAATTTTAGCAAAGTGATTCAGCACTCACCATTCACACTATTTTTGTGAAAAATGCAGTTCCTCTAGTTTAATTTACAATCCTTAAGGACAACATTTTGTTCTCTACAAACTAAGCTAATTGTTTTTTCTGCTGAATTTAGTAAATCAACACTTAGCAGTCCATGGCTTGATAATAACATGACATTCTGTATCAGTCTGTACTGCTGACATGACATAACTCCTAAATCTCTCACAGACTCTGCTATCAGTGGAGAGACTAACTCCAATTCAGCACAGAAGCTGATGTAAACACCCACTGACCTTAAAAATAAAGGCAGAGATTTTGAATTTGCGTGCAGAACGATTTATAGCCTATTTGATTTCTGATTTTTTTACTGACCTCCCATGGGCAACATCAGGCCCATGGTGTGTAAGATACCCATGAGTGCTCTAACACTTTCTGCTCCAGCCTCATTCTGCTGCTTTAATCCAAATGATGCAGTAAATCAACAATAAAACTGTAACCATGGACATACTGCAGGGTAGCGACACAATGACGGATTCTAAGGGATATAAATCCCCCATCAGAAGTAAGACCTGATCAAAGTCCAGTCCAAGGACTCTATCAGGGCCTGTTCTGAGATCTGTTCAGAGAAGAAATACACAGCTGCAGCAATGTGCCATGGGTGGTTAGCTGCAGTGTGTCCCATTGTTGCCCAAGGCCAGCCCCATTCTGACTGCTGGAATAAAAACATAAACTACTCATAACATTAATCTTTCTATGCAAGTTTGCACTTTTGAAGGCAGCCCATCTGTGAAGGCTTCCCAATTAGGGGCTGTCATACAGCATATGATGGAACAGATTTCTGTCCTTGGTGCACCGCTATATAGGAGAAAATAATAAACAATATGCTCAACTAATCTGTTGTTAGACTGCAGGGTTTCATCACCAAAGTCCTCAGGATACCATTCAAGCTTCTCTTTAACCACAGCACAAGCTTTGTACATCCTTAAATAGGTGAATTGTGTTGCATTTTATCTCCAAAGGAGCACCCCTTAGACAAATAGCTCACATTGTCTGCCAACGCTAACAGAAGCACAGATTATTGATCAGGGGAACACACCTTATCAAACTACAATAGCTCTGAAACAGAACCAACACAAAAGCAGCAGAAAAGTGCAGCGGCACATCTTGGAGAACAAATTGGACAAAAGAGCAGCTACCAAAGGCCATTCATTCATCAAGCCGACAGCCAAGATAGCGTCCGTGTTTGTGTGTTTACCTTTCGTCCACCCGTGTTCAGCTTTATGGGTGTGAGGAAGGGGTCAAAGATCATGTGGCTGGTCTCGATGTTCACGGGAGACTGCCTCTTTCCGACCGAGCACAGGTTCCAGGCTGAGTTTACCAACCCCCAGAATGACGGCACTGCAACAACAAAACATGCATCAAAAGGTGAGCGTCTGCACCAACGAGATAACGTGTTCCGTGCCACAATGTGTGCCACTGTGGCACTTTTTATAGTTTTTCCCTTAAGTTTCTACCTGACAGACTCACAGCGAGATGTATAATACCAGGTTTTAGCTAACATGTACTGGGATGGTTTCTAGTTATTACGTTTAAGTATAAATCAATTGGTCAAACCTTGAAAATAACATTATGTGCATCACAAGATGTCACAATAGGAGTGTGTGTTTTGAACCCCTCTCAGGTGCTGTCACACCAAATTTTAGCTCAATATCTGTATAACTGATTAAGCTGTAGCCATTTTTGTGTTGGCTAATGGGGATAAGCTGTGACGGCCATCTTGAATCTAGTTGACTTCAATACATTAATGAGATGTAGATGTACTGTACAGCTCATGATAACTTTCTGCAAGTTTCTTTAAAATGTATTCAGTGGTTCATGAGATATTTTGCTAACAGACATGAATATACACAGACATGGGCAAAAATCGTATCTGCCTGTTATCTTTTGACAGTCAACTATAATAAATATACAATGGTTGTTGGTTAATTTTGTGGTCATACAAAATTTTTTGGACATTGTAAAAAATATTTCAACTTTCCGACATATGTAGGCAAACTGTATACTTTGTATTTGCAGACGAAACACGAACAAATTTCAAGCAGATTTTACATTCAAGTAATCAACAATAAAACATTAAAGGAAAAAAAACAAGAGTAAGAAAAAAAGGCGATACCTAAAAAAGTCTTGTAACATTGTGAACTAGAAGCACTCAGAGAGTGCAAACCTCTGCCAAGGCTATAGGGTCATTAAAAAAATAGTCTGATCTGGATCACCACCAAAATTAAATTTATTTTCTTCTGACAACCCAAGCATTTCATCAAAATCTGCTCAATAGTTTTTAAGTACTCTTGCTAATAGATAAACAAACCAACCAACACTACTGAAAACATAACCTCCTTAGCTGATGTCACAAGAACTTATTCAGAACTAATTTGGGGTTGTTCTCTTCCTCAATCAGTCGGTCAAGGCAGATATCTAAATTCTACTTCAGTGACACGAAGTTCAATTTTCAGTGAAAAACTGAATGGTGTTTCTGCTGTAAAATATTCCTGACCTATAGAGCTCAAGACAGAACTGTGTTTTCTCACTCATTTCACCAAGTTCTATTGTTGTCATTAGGAACATTTTTCATTTATTTTTGCTAATTTTAAAATGTTTGTTACCATATGTTCAAAATGAGATATTCAGCTATAAATAAAATAATAAAACTACATTTGTTTTAGCTTTTAGCTTTACCTCAGTCAAGCTGAAAGCTATTCAGTGAAACTTCAAGGGAAAAAATAAGACATTGTAAACAAAAGGTTGCAGCATCGTTATCAGTGACTCAAATAACACACAGTTCTACAATACAATAGTTTTATACTATATTTTATGTATTAGTACTTTGCTCTCAGTCTTTGCTCTCACATAAATCACACCTGAGGAATTATTTTCATAAAAACACTTGAATGTCTTTCATTTGTGAATTAATTACTGGTAGATTTTTATGCGCCTTAATATAGTATTTAATGTTTGTGGAACTGAAACATATTTGCTGTATTGTTGCTAAAATGTTACTGTGGAATTACTGACATGTTTGGAATCTATCATATAATAGGACAAATTTTAGGTGAAAAAATGAGGTTACATCAAAAAACATGGAATTTAGAAATAAAAATAGAATTTAGGAAAATATAGAAGGGATTTTAGAAGGCCCTACAGGCAATAAAATGCAAAGCAGCTCTCTCAAAATCTTTTGTGGCCACACTGGAGTCCCACAAAAAACACAAACATTTTAAAAGCAGGGCCTGCATCACATCCAGCAAACCACTCAACAATAGTAAAATATTTGATACTTTACCAAACTCTCACACAACCCACGAAAATGTTTATGTGTTCATCAATATTCAACAATCATTTGGCATTGTAACACACCCTTAACCTTCAGCTTCTCTCCTAATCAATCAGAGTGGCAAAATAAACCACAAGGTGGTCCTGGTTACACTTAGCTGGAAAAGGTTTTTTTTATGTTTTCTATTTGACAACACTGACTATGGAGTTCAAATCCAAATAAATTTGAACTGAACATACAGTATTTAATTTAAATGAATTTGAAAAACATGGAATTAAGTCTGTATTTAACTGTCTTGAACTTGTTGTATTCTCAATTTAGCACACCATGCTCACTTTTATATATATATATATATATATATATATATATATATATATATATATATATATATATATATATATATATATTAATTGAACCTTTTTTCATTTACAGGACTTCAAATACTGCAGTTCTTCAAAGCAGCAGGAATCTCAGAGACATAAGGTGGACTTTGCACATCTGCGCCCTCACTCTGCGCAGATAAGACCTCAGGAGCAAACACCCACAGACTCAGACTCACTAGAACCAAATTACAAATCAGGTTTTCACGCAAAACTGTTTCCCCTTTTTACATGTGCATCAGAAAACACCCTAATTTAAATGAAAATAAATTATAATATGTTTGATGTTACCTTTTATGTGCTCTTTCTCTGAGTGTTGTAGTTTATGGTTTTTGTCTCTTGTTAAGATTTAGAAATCCTTAATAATTCCAACTGACAAAAATCAATTTATGTTCCTACAGGGATGTCTTGAAGAGAAACTGTGAGTTGAACAATTATCAGGTCTACTCTGTCAAAATGTTTATACAAAAATATTCATATTTTTTATCAGCTAAAATTACCCATGAGAAGCACTTTTATGACACTTCACCTTGAAAGGATCTTTGTTTGTTTCTTTTTCATTTGAACTTGGAGATTGGTATAAAGCAATCACCACCAAAGACATTTATGGAAAGGTCGAATGTTCAACATGTTTCAGCTTTGTAAATAAGAAAAATTGTAACAATATGTTTTACTAAAAATAAAACCAAACCATTTATCCAGATGTTTGTGCAAACCACTAAAAAATCAACAATGAAGAGAAATACATATTACAAATTTTAGATTCAACACTTGGTTTAAAAAAAAGCACATCAAGAAATTGACTTACATGCCAAAATAATTTAACCTTTTTCAGACGTGTGAGAAGTTCACTCGAGCCCCCTTCACACTGGATGATGACTTCACTACACACTTTATGGCCTATTAGAAAGTGACTGGATCACAGCAAATTTGTAAAATGTCCATCAGTGTGAAGGCAGTCATATAGCTTCTATGCTCTTGGTAATCAACAAATAAGATTTTTTCTATGATTTTCTGCTGTGTCATGTTCTCACACTGTAACACAATTCATTTGGATTGTATCAGGATGGAGTTCATTACTAGAAGACCACACAACTCTTGCAGGATGCTAACCCCAAAGGAGTCTAAGGGGATCCTTTCATCTTGTGCCTGTGTCCAGGTCTGTGAAGCTCCCAGGGATGCCTCTCAGCCAGTTCCTGTGTCCAAGTCCAAGGGAGTCCTGGGGGAACGAATCTAATCTACTTCCTGTGTCCAAGTCTGTGGGGGTCTCAGGGAACACCACCCACCTTGATCCTGTTTACACATCCAAGAGGGTCCCGGGGGATGCTTCTTAGCCTGTTCTTGTGTCTGGGTTCAAGGGAATCCCAGGGTACAGCTCACACCTGGTTCTTGTGTCTGAGGGGTTCCCAGTAAATGCCTTCCAGGAGGTTCCTGTGTTTGACTTTGAAGGGGTCCAGGAGGGTGCCTCTCTGTCAGTTCCTGTCTCCAAGTATGAGGGGGCTCAGGGGGGTGACTTTCTGCCAGTTCCTGTGTCTGAGTCCAAAGGGGTCCAGTGATATGCCTCTCCACTGTCAGAACTTAATAACGAATGCAAGGGGGTCCCACAGGATGCATCTCTAGCCCCAGCATTAGGGCTGGTTGTCGTCCTAAACTGTTGGGTTCCTGTTTGACTGTGTTAAACTGTTTCATTGGCCTTGTATGATCTGCAGAAATTTCCTATATATTTGGGAGGTTTCTTGGTCTCCACCATCAGTTTCAGCCTCGTTGTGGAGTAGAAAACACCGCTGAGTAGTATGGGGTTTTCTGTGCAGAACTTCAACCACATCCACCGTTCTTCCGTTCTCGTCCAGCAAGCCTGACCATGATGAGAACAAGTGCTTCTTTCTTTGAATCCAAATGATGAATGATAGGCAGCTGAGCCTGGCATGATAATTATTGATATGAGAAGAACATGGCTTTGTTGTCTCGATTTCATAGTTAGATCATGATGTGATCGTTTGGTTGTAGTGACAGTGGCAGCAAAAACTTAGAAAGCTGCCGGCTTTGTGCAGGTGTGATGGGTCATAACCTATGTATGAGGCCAGTGTAGCC
Source organism: Kryptolebias marmoratus (assembly GCF_001649575.2). Classification (NCBI taxonomy): domain Eukaryota; kingdom Metazoa; phylum Chordata; class Actinopteri; order Cyprinodontiformes; family Rivulidae; genus Kryptolebias; species Kryptolebias marmoratus. Next base: position 7,408,185 of record NC_051446.1, on the reverse strand, counting down.
AGTCCTGCTTCAGATTTATGATGACCAAACCACAATGATCTGCGTGGACCCCATGTCATACTATATACATTGCTACATGACTCCCCTACACTTTTCCCAGGAACCTGATAGGCTACCATCCCGATAATAAAACACCACAACCTAACTATCAAAGTTTTGTACATACCCACTATTAAAGGGGACCCACTGCATTCTTAATAACCTGCTGAAAACCTTGCCATGAGCCTTGCATAGACTATCCACATTCTGGTTGATTTTTTTTGTTGTAATCTTGAGTGAAGGGAGCCTTACTAAGAAAGTCTATTTGAATACAACAGCAGTATCTCAGACCTTTTAGGTGGTTCAGTACCAAACACTTCTAAGGGTTCTCTGTGAGTTGTAAGGCCTGTCAGTTTCTTAATTGAGTGGTTTTAAGGATCTACATTTTGTCGCACCACTAATCAATGTACATTTATGTATGAACCAATCACATCCTCCCACATCAGTCAGTGGTCCCCACTTAGAAACCACTGCAGTATCAACATCATAAAACACAAGATGTTGAGTTTGATCATCTGTGTGTACATTTTATATTTTATAATTCGGTATATCCAGCACTGAAAATATCAGAATAATTTTTTTCAGAACCGATGACAACATTGTCCAGGTCATCTGAATGGTATAAAATGCCTTAGAAACTTTTGGTCAGTCAGCATTTTGATTCAGGTTCATTAAAAATTTAAATGCACTTCCTGATGGTTCAAAATTAAGTGAAAATTTTCTTTCTTTTTTTTTTTTTTCAAGGCCAAAAATTGACCTTTTAAAAACAAATGCCACTATAATAAATGAATAATAATCTATTTTAGCAAATGTTTTAACATTGCATAGTATTATTTATAAAAATCATTATTGTAAGCCTTTCGGTGGCAGGAAATAATGGTTTGCCCTGTGTGTATGTACAGTGCCTTGTAAAGGTACTCACCCCCTTGAATTATTTTTGGCTTGCTGTCATAAATCTGTCATGATCACTATAAATTGGCCTTGTTTTATAAAAAAAAAATATTTAAAAAAACCTTCAGGGTCAAAATGAAACTAAATTTCTTGACACAAGTCTCTAAACAATCTATACAAATATGTCAAGATTTAATTTGAGTTTTCTTTAACAGTGGCTTTCTCCCATAAAGCTCAGTCTAGTGAAGAACCCAATCAACAGTTGTTATATGTACAGTCTTTCCCATCTCACCTGCTGAAGCTTGTACCTCCTTCAGAGCTCACAAGTGTCTTGGTGGTCTCTCTCACTATTCTCCTTCTTTTCTATCTCTGCTCCTGGTGGAAGGTGGACCTGTTTTTTCTCTCCGTCTCTTTCTCTCCATCTCCTGATCCCTCCCCCCCTGCCCTGCTCTCTTTTCGGAGCCTCTCTTTGCATATTCTCTGAAAATTTATAAACTTTGGATCTGGTCAGCTGGTCTCTCAACGCAACTGATCAAATTTTCTCGACAGGAAGACTGGGCAAGGGAGAGCCCGCCTGCCTAGATGGGGCATTTTTTGCTGGATAGACAATGGATTCCTGGCAGAAGTGGAAGATTGTGTGTCTATCAAATTTTGTCAGTGGGGGACGTGGAGGATCTTTACATATTTGGGTTTTTGATAACAGGATTTCTGCTGTTTGGATTAGGCCGTTACCTGACATATCGTCAAACTCGTTTGATGGGTTCGGCGATAAATCTTGGAGAAAGTTGCTTGCTCAGAAAAGGCAGAATGGACCTGGAATTTGGCTGTTTGGATTCGCCATTGAGAAGTACCAGCAAGACTTTCAAGGCAGACAGAAAACATAAGTCAGCCTGACCCAAAACAATTATTGTTATGTGAATCTTGTCTGGCCAGCTATCTTTAATTTCTCCCTAGATTTTACGTAAACAAGATGCTCTGCCCCCTCCCTTGCCTAAGGACATCTGTGGATCTGCTCTGGGCTGACTGATAAACATTTCATCATATTGTCAAAGACAATGGCCTCTGTGACGTGGTACATGGACTTCTCTACAAACACACACACACACACAACACACCACACTGTCTTCCACTGTCTCTACACACACACATTTTCCACCGTCTCTGCCTCGTCTCTGTCACCCCACTCGCACTCCCTCTCTCTCTTCCTTCACTACCTTAGTTTAGTTATCTTAGCAATTCTTATGTTGGCTGTCAGCAGGCCTTTTTGGTACTATTAGTTAGCCTCTTGTACCTTTAGTTTAGCATTATCATGTTTCAGTTTATGTTAGCTTATTTAGCCTTCCTGTACATTTAATTTAGTTTAATTTATCTTAGCTCATATTTTACATAATGTTAAATTGTTAGATTACTGATTGCTGTTTAGTTCAGTTTTAACTTTATTTTGATTTCATTTAGATTATCTTAGCTATTATTTAGCTATTACTATCTTAGTTCATGTTTAGATATGTTTAGTTTCATGACTTTATTTAGATTATCTTATATTTCATTTAGAGTATACATGATTGATGTTTTTTTTATTTCTGTATTTCTATATTTCATTTTGATGTTTTTATCTGTATTTGATTCTGTACCTGATTGTTCTGTATTTGATTCTGTTGTTGTTTCTGTGTTGCAAAGCACTTTGGATCGCCTTGCTGCTGAAAAGTGCTATATAAATAAATTTCACTTCACTTCACTTCACTTCTTCAGTCACTCAGTTTGTGAGGATGGCCTGCTCTTGGTAGATTCCTTCCATTTCTTGATGATGAATTTACCAGAACTCCTGGGGATGTTTAGGACCTTTTGTATCCATCTTCTGACTTGTAATTTCCAATATTCTTTTTTCTGAGTTTAATTAGGACAGTCTTTTTTAATATTTATGCAACTACTTGTTTTACAGCAAATATTTTTATTTAAGTGGTATTACTTTGTAAAAATGTAGTTTCACTTTGACACTAAAGTTTGTTAAAAAAAAATTGTAAAGAACACCAATTTATAGTGGTCATGACTGATTTATGACAGAAACAAAAACATCCAGGTGAATACTTTTGCAAGGCATTGCACATATGTGTGTGTGTGTGTGTGTGTTTCTCTGTTAGTTAAATATCTAACGATCCACTGAACAAATGTTAATAAAACTTTCAGAAATTATTCATTGGATGCCCATCTACAACCGATTATTTTTTTTTAAGTCAATCCAGTTCAAGATGGCCTCCACAGCCAACTGACATTGAAAACCACAAAAATGGCTATAACTCAGTCAGTTTTACAGATATTGACCTAAAGTTTGGTGGTATAGCAGCTGAGACTGGTTCCTAACACCACCTTTGAGTACTAATGATTGCACAAGATCTTTGTTTAAAAGTTTACCATTAACTATTTACAAGTAGTAATTGGATATACCTTTACAAATCTTTAAATTTTGAGCTATTCCAATCAAAGATGGTTGCCACAGCTAAACAACAATAATTAACACATAAATGGGTATAACTAAGCCAATTCTTGCAGCTTTTGAGTTAAAATTTGATGTGGTAGTAGCTGAGAGCCATTCACAAGGCATACTCTGACTGTGATATCTTACAATATCGCATAATGTCAATTTTGAGCTTTAAACAGCGGATACAACTTATTTCTCAACATAATCTTAGTCTAAAACTCTGGCATGAAAGGTGGATTACAATATGCATTCCTTTAAGGAATGTCAGGCCTTTAATTTTTAATTAGTTCTATAATTAGGATAGTAAATATGATGTGTGTTTGTATGTTTGGCAGGAGAAATCACAGATCCGCCTATTATAAGTGAACATGTGTGTTTAGTGTAAGGCTGAGCGAACAGGATGGCTCAGTGATTGAATGTCAGCTCTGTGGGACTGATCCGTATCGCAGTCAGTCACTCTGTTATGTAAGACTTGGCCACCGGGACACAAAATTCAATTCCTCTCAGGGAGAGAAATAGATTCTCATCAGTATCAACCCCTGGAAGAGGCAGCTTTTAGCTGAAATATGTGCCGCTGATGCTGAGAGCTACATTTTTCCCATCGGAAGACAACACAACAAAATGACTCACTGGTATTGTGGTATGCAAATTTTATGAAGAATTCTAACCAACATATAGATAATTTGATAATATGCAAATTTGTGAAAAGTCAGAAGGAAGCTGTCACAACGCAGCATGAACTCAGAGCTAAAGGCTGAGCGAGTCAGTGAGTCCTCGCGGCTTTAAGCTCCAGTGTTTGTGTTGACGTGCTCTGCAGAGGAAACATTAACTCACTGTTCAAACAGAATAAGGAAGTCAGGTGAACTGAAGTAAAAGCCTACCACAAACACACTGTTAGCTTGGAGTGGATTTCATAGTTTCTTCGAATAACTACACTTCAGCAAATAAACAAAGCACCATATGTCAGGTGAAAATGAAAAATGTGGTTGTTTGGTTGTAATACTAAAGCATCTAGTAAATAATGACCTGACTTTTTGGTTTCTCTATCTTAATGACACACTGTTTACCAAATGCTGTGTTTTTTGCAGTGTGTATGAGAAATAAAAACTTTATATTTATATATTGTCTTTATTGGTATTTTTCCCAATTAGGATGCATTTGTTTTATCTTCATTTCTTCAATTCATTTTCAGTATGCACCATTCAATCTAAATATGCACTGCTCCAAGATACTGTTCCTGCTATGCCGCATAACTTAAGGGGCCTGCAGTGGGGTGCTAATAATAAAAGAATTAAAAAGTTCAAATCTTTTGAAGTGGGGTTATGACCAATTAATATCTTACCTGTTGTAGATAGCACTTGGTATGACCTCAACTTGGAGAAATAAGAGTGTAATTCTGACCAGACTGATGAGCTAACAGCTAGTCTGAACAAAGCCACAATCAAAGTGAATTGGTGTTATCACGTTGACATGTATTATAACTAGAGACGGGACTGGAAGCTGGAACTTGAAGCCACAAAGAACAAGGTCTTCCTAGTTGTTGGCTGCAGTATGAGTTTTAAGTCCTGCTCCTCAATAAGTAAGGAATTTTCCTGACTAAAAAACAAAAATATATACATACTTCAAATAATTTTTGGCAAGTGCTGAATCTGGTTGATTCACATACACTTTTAGTTCCAATTTGTTATTTGAGGCTTTATGTTGTGCTGTGATTAACTGCGATGAGAGTATGTAGATGGAACTTTCGTATCAGCTCCATGTCCATTGTTCACAGACTCTGGCTACAAAAACAGTATGGAAGAATCCCCAAAATGAACATTTTGGCTTAAATTTTGGACAGTGAAAGTCAATGGAACCCATTTGTCTATATTTATTTGCGACAATATGTCGTCTGAAAACATCTCCAATCTCATTGCTGTTCATGTGGGCGTTATATCATAAAACCCCTACATCACTGTCATCTGTTTTATAAAACATAGTTGCTTAGATAAACTTCACAATCACAAACAGCAGCAGGAGCTAGCTGTAGCACTTCCTGTGCAGCCTGGGGTACTTTTTTGTAGGAATGTTGTTATGTTTCTGTCTGTCTTTAAACATCAAGACAAATTAAAGCTTGAAACTCAGCTAGGCTATTTGATTTCTATCAAATTGTTCTATAAAATATAATTTTAAAATAAAACAATGATGTTTTAATGTCTGTGTGTGTGTTCATTTGTCTGTTGTGGTAGCTAAATATCTCATTAACTAGTGGTCAGATTTCAATAAAACTCAGAAAGTAATCTATTTATGTACCTCAATAACTGATTAACTTATAATGCTGCCTGTCTACTTTACAGTTATAGATTAAAGTTTGTAATAGCTAAGACTGATCTCTAACTTGAACTCTGAGGGCTAACTAATTGTAATTTTTTTTTTTTAATTGCCATTAACTGTTGGTGTCAACTCTGTCTCTTGGCAAAATATCTTATGAAAGACTGGGTGGATTTTGGTGTAAAAAAAACTTTTAGAAAGTAATCAGTGCATTTATATATATACAGCTGATTACTTTTTGGAGTCAACCCAATTAAAGATGTTTGTCACAACAAGCTGACATTAGGAAACACGTAAATGGTTATAACTCAGTCAATTTTAGAGATGTTAAGCTAAAATTGCTGTGGTAGTTAATACGTTAATTCACAACATATACTTTGAGGGCTACACAATGTGCAATGTCCTTACCTAAAACCTTGGCATTATCTCTTAGAGTCGAAACTGTCTGTCTGTTAGCAAAATAGCTCACGAACAAAAGAACAAGTTTTTATGAAATATTCCATAACTAATTATTGAATGTACATCTACAATGGGTTAACTTTTAGAGTCAACCCCAATTTAGGATGGCCATCACAGATAATCAACCTCAGCAAACAGCAAAATAGTTAGAACTTAGTCAAATCTACAGAGATTAAGCTAAAACTTGATGTGGTAGCAGCTGAGTCATTCTCAACACATACTATAAGAACTAAGATGTCTTGCGAGATATCACAATATTGCATGATATTGTGCATAATGATATTTTCAAAGTTTGACCAAAACGGCTACAACTTTTCTTCAATGAATGTTTGACCTTTAATTTGATTTGATGTCATAAAAATTCTTTTTATCATATTCTTCTGTTTAGTCTTGTTGGTGCATCAGAAATGTAATTTGTTACCTGAGATTAAAGAAACGTCATGTTATGTGACATATTGTAAAAAGATTACAATAGCACGTTTTCTCCAGTGGAAGTTCCTGGCACAGGATGTATCTTTTGGGTGCAATAAACTGTCCAATAACAACTATTTTTGTTTCACTCTTTAAAAACGACCACATGATTTAGCATCAGAATACCTCTTATGCTACGTATATATGCAACTAATAAACAACAATATTCAGACTAAAGCCTCCTCACAAGCAACCTCAGCATTTCTGCAAAATGTGTACAGTCACTATCCCATAGGTGGAGGCCAATACAGCAGGACAGAATGGAAAAACATTAAAGATGGTTTGAGTCATCATTTGTTAAAAGGCAGCAATGAATTAGAGTGTAACATTATTCATCAGGAAGGGTGCCTGAAAGGGGAAAACAGGCCTGAATCATTCATTGAGATGACAGCAAATCCATGTGGAGAATGGGAATTGGAGTGTGAGCGAATTGATCCATTATACCTGGGCCCCCCTGTCGTAAATGTACACATAATTATTAGATGTTGATAGATTCCTGAATGCAGCTGAAGGCAGTGAGGGACATTACTCAATGCTGTAAGAGGCACTAGCAGCTTTGTCAATAATCTACACAGATCTGCCTATGGCACTCATAGGCATATATTTCACTTAGAGCTTATTGCGAGTATTAGTGCCACGTCCATTTCTTATTGGCAAGCAGTAAAAGTGCTGGGGGGTGGGGAGTTTATTGAGGTGGCCTTAAGCAGAAGTTGTAATAAGCAGATTCATTATGTGCATGTAAAAAGGGGCAACTGAGAGTGTAAAGATTCATTTCATAAAACTTTTTTCTTTATTTTTTTTACTTTAATTTTTTTACAATTTTGATTCCAAACACTGGAATATACTTTGGGTACGTCAGTGACAACAATTAACAACATACTTAAGCTTCCAACTACAAATAAACAATCACAGTCTACCATGAATTTATGAGGTCAGGCAGGTAATCCCCATAAACTATGATGTTTGCAGATGACATTGTGATCTGTGGTGAGTGCAGGGAAAACTCAGGTGTAGGAGAACTTGGAGAGGTGGAGGTATGAAGTTGAAAGACGAGGAATGAAAGTCAGCCGTAGTGTGTATGTGTGTGAATGAGAGGGAGGCAGGTGGAACAGTGAGGCTACAAGGAGCAGATCAAAAAGGTACAGGACTTCAAATACTTAGGGCTGACTGTCCAGGAAAACAAGGAGTGTGGTAAAGAGGTGAAGAAGAGAGCCCAGGCAGAATGTAGTGGATGGAGAAAAGTTTCAGGAGTGATTTGTGACAAAAGGGTGGCAGCAAAGGTTGAATGAAAAGTTTACAAGACAGTGGTGAGAGCAGCTATGTTGTTTGGTTTGGAAACAGTGGGACTGACAAAAACACAGGAGACAGAACTGGGAGTGGCAGAGCCGAAGATGCTGAGGTTCTCCTTGGGAGGGACAAGGATGGACAGGATTAGGAACAAGGTCATCAGAGATACAGCACAAGTTGAACAACTGGGAGATAAAGTTAGAGAGGCCAGACTGAGATGGTTTGGGCATGTGCAGAGGAGGGACGGTGGATATATAGGTAGAAGGATGTTAGAGATGCACATACCAGGAAAAAGACAAAGAGGAGATGCAGTCAGAGAGGACATGGAGGAAGTTGGATTGAGGATTGAGGACACAGAGGACAGGGAGAAATAGATGAGAATGATCCCTGAAGAAGGAACAGCCAAAAGAAGAAGTCTACTATGAATACAAAAGGTATTTTTAAACTATTTAGGATCACGTCACAGGCCTTAAAATCATTTCAAGTATTTGGTCTCTTTTTGCTTGTGTACTGCTAGTACTGTGGTAGTTTATAAAGGAATAGCTGATGATTTAGATAAAAGTAAAACTTAAAAATTAGTATTAAAATTATAAAAATGGAATGCACATTAAGGATATTAGCACTTTATCATTGATACACCTACTCAGGAATGGTTGCTGCTACACTGGTGGCGTCTAATTTTGTTTCCTTTTCCATTTTTTTCTGAGATTAGTGGCTTGGGTGATTTGCCAAAGTTTCTGCTGTTGCCCGAGTCTTGTTAGTCGATTGTTGTGTTTCTTAATTTGGAACTATAGTTTTAGGATGCATCTGAGACAGCTCTATAAGCTACCTAAAGTAGCCAAATGCCCTAGAATTACTAAGATGATGACTGCCATGTCAGCAATGGGCCACTCATCAGACAAAGTTTTAAGGGGGGGTAAGTTGTAGGATGCAATTTATTTGAGTACTTGGTCTACCAGTGACACTTCAGTGGTTTTAGGGCATCATACTGGAATTGTTCAACTGTGTCAAAGTCTAGTTTCGGTCCACATTTATTGAAAAAATCAGGCATTTCAAAGTTACTTTTGCATTGGACTGTGTTCAAATAACAGGAAGCTACATAGTCAATGTGGACAATGGACGGTGTCTAGTTAGTGGACGCAAACTATTTCTGTCTGTGTAGCGAGAACTTGATATTGCGGGGTCAAGTGGTGAGACTACAAATAACATCAGTGTTGTCACGTATGAAGGACTTGAAGCGTGTACATGCATAATCTGGGTGCCAGGTAGAAGTCTGGGATGTTGCTGTAGAAGACTACAGCATTCTTAGTGTTTATGCTAACATGTGACTCATCATTCCAATTTTCAGTTTCAAAGTAATTGTTTTTTGACTTAATAGGGAGTCTTGAGCAACATAAAGAAATGTGATTGGTTCATACATAAACCAACTGGTTGACCAATGCTCTTTCAACAACTGCACTATTAAAAGCTGTTACTTGCTAAAGTAGAAGCTCCTTAACTCTTGCCATTGTCTTTTATGACGTGCTCTTCTTTGAACCTGTCTTTACTCCTATAACTCCTTTTGAATATTTGTAGTGCACTTTTATCTTTGCATTAAAAATTATCCCAAAGTTGCACAACAGAAAGCTCCATCAACAGTCCTCCATTGTTGAACATGGTGAATGTCACATGTATAAATGACACAGCTGTGCTCACACTTGGCTGAGTGTTTAACAATCACAGCATTCCCCTGATGATGCAAAAAGCAAACACGCAGACTTTTTTAACTACTCTATAGTGAAACTAAAAGTCTTTATTACTCTCAGATGGTCCTTATAACTGCTTAGAAGTGAAGAGGGAACCTAGCCAAAAAGTCAAAGCTTTACAATTACAGATTTGTCTATGTTCCAACTTTCAGTTATGGTCATGAGATTTGAGTCACAAATCACCATTATTTTTAGTTTATTTTAACTGATTTTGCATATATTTTTATTTACATTTATGTATTTTATTTATATTACATTTTATGTCATGTGACTGCTGTTATGTTTTATTTCTTTTTCAGTAAACCACTTTGTGTTTTGGTGGTTTAAAGCAAAAGACTGTATATATTTGGGACTAAATGTCCTGCCATTTCTCATTGTTGGAAATTGAAGACAGCTGGACTCAGTTTACTGAAGTTACCATGTTGTAATTTTGAAACCTTTGTCAGCTTTTTACAATTATTCCAATTTTTATTTCTTGCAAAAACGTAAACTAAATGGTTATAGTTGCAATCATTGTCTCTAATTGACCAGGTGTCCTTCACATGAATATTTAGCCCTCCATAGTAAAAGCTGGACTTCGGGCATCGGTGAGTGCAAGGCCATGTTTGCAGACTAATTATGCAGCTGCCTGGTCTGGGTCTGAGCTGCACATAGGGTCACCTCTGTGGCCTCATTAGAGTTCAGGGTGGAGACAAAGGTTAGATCCGAGGTCTGAGGAGACACATCGGACTATTAGGCCCAACATTAATTACTTCTGCAGTCAAATAGCTCACAGATAGTCACATAGCAGAGGAGCTAATGCCATTATTTCACATTACAGAAGAAACCTGCTGAAAAAATGCATCACCACAAGCTGACTCATTTAAATGGCATTAAAATTAAAAGCTGAACATTCGTTGAAGGTATGCATATCACCCAGCACCTTTTATGCCAGTTTTAGATGAAGATCATCTTGTGTTGCAAAACGGTGGATTTGTAGCTATTTTTAGAGCCAGTCAAACCTTGAAATTGAGTTATTGTGAGATGTCACACTCAGAGTATGTATTGAAGATAACTCTCAACTACTACCAATGTAATTAGCTCAATATAAGTTAAGATGACTGAGTTATAGCCCTTTTTGTGTTTGATAAAGTCAGTTAGCTGTGACAACCAAATTAAATTGAATTTAATCAAAATGTTGTAGATGTACATCCAGTGATTACTTTCAGATAGTTTCATTGAAATCTGTCTGGTAGTTCATGAGATATTTTGCTAACAGACAAACATGGTTGACTCTAACAGTTATAGCTGAAGTTTTAAGCAAAGATCTTTGCACATTGAGTACCTCTTGGAGTATGTGTTGTGAACTACTCTCAGCTTTATCCACACAAAATCTTAGCTAAATATCTGTAAAATTTACTGACTTCTATTCCTTTTTATTTTTGTTAATGCTGATTAGCTGGGGCCGCCATCTTGAATTAGAGTGACTCCAAATTTAATCAGTTAGAGAGGTATATGAAGTAAGTGTTTCCTGAACAATTCATTAAATTCTGTCCAGTGAATCATGAAATATTTTGCTAACATACACACACAAGCACAGAAAAAAACACATACACTTTTGTCTTTTGGTGGTGGTTGATAACTGTGTTCAATCTAAAATAAAGTGTCCCAGAAATACCTGAACATACAAATGTTGAAACTAGTCCTGGTTGCTACAAAAGTTTGTATTTCACTCAGCAAACTCAGGCACAGAGATACCCTTAATGAAATGTCTTTATTCCATCAAATGGATATGGATGAAAAGTTCGAGTAATAGTCTTTGGGAAACAGAAGGGAATTGGACACACGCACATACCCAAGTATTTTATTCTATTCTTACCCTCTCCCAAACACCCAGCTGCATCCTATACATCAATATTTTGGACATGCATCAAAAAAAGAAGTGCCTTCCTGTTGTAAGTGCTGACACAAGGCTGGGCTGCAAATTGGCCTACAGTGGGCGGGCGGGGGAGGGGTGCTTGTGAGTCAGCATACTGAAAGCGAGCGAACAGCTTGGGAATAAATGCTTACTTAAGCAGGTACGGAGAGCAACATCTTAATGATAATGAATGTCTAAGAACAGCATTAAAAAGGAGCTTTCACTTTCTGCTTGCTTTCAATTTGAAACGCTGCCGTGGCGCTGCGGGTTCCATCGTGTTTACCCACTGGGGGGCCGTTTGAACAGACATTTTCATGTGTCTGTGAAAGGAGGGAGATGTGCTTAATATAAAGGCCCTGGACACACAGCAGGTGCAGTAAATTTATTAAAAAATGTCACCAAGGCAGATGGAGGATCTTTTTTTTAGCATTTGAGGTTAAAAAAAGGATTAGAATTGGTGTTTTAGTGCGATGTACACACTATTTTGAAATGTCATTTTTTTATAAGTGGTCCCACTGCAGAAGACAAAAGGGTGATAATGTTTACCCTTGTGTCTTTGTGTGTTCATTTCTTTGTACTATTAGCAAAATATTTCCTGAACCAATGGGCATATTTTACTGAAACTCTCATAAAGTAATTACTGGATGTACAACTAAAACTGATTAAGTTTTGGAGTCAACATCATTCAAGATAGATGACAAAGCTAAGAAACTGTACCGAACACAAAAATGGCTATGCTTTTACAGATAATAAGCAAAAATGTGATGTACTACCTGTAAGAGTCATCCCCAATACATATTTAGAGGATTAACTGATCACAAAAACTCTATTTAAAACATTGGCAATAATATTACAATGAGCTTACATTGTCTGTTAGCAAAATATCTCTTGAACTACAGGACAGATTTTAATTAAAACTTTTGCAAAGCGATCATTTCATACACATTTGCTTGATTAACTTTTGGAGTTAACCCAATTCAATTTGGCTGCCAAAGCCATCAGGCATTACAAAATACAGAAATGGCTATAACTTTGACAAATTTTGAGCTACAAATTGGTACAGCAATAGCTGAGTATGATCCCCAACACATACTAAGAGCATACACATTGGGCAGTATTTTTGCATAAAACCTTAGGTATTAAGTGTTGGCATTAACCATTTTTGTTTGCAAAACATCTCATAAATCACTGGATGGATTTTAACAAAACTTTCATAAAGTAAACACAGGATGTACATCTACAACTAATTAACTTTTGGAGTCAACCTAATTGAAGATGGACACCACAGCAAATTGGACTTAGCCAACACAAAAATGTCTTTACCTCAGTGACCTTTACAGATATTCAGACAAAACTTTGCATAGTTGTAGCTGATGGTCATCTTCAAAACATACTTCAAGCGCTAACAGATGTAAGATCTCTCAATTTCTCACACATACATCAAAATGGCTATAACTCGGTTCCTTCTCATCAAAAGGTGACCACAGTTTAACAGTTTGGCGTGAGAGGCATTAGGTGACACGCATTCCTTTGAGGAATGCAAAGTTTTTATTTATTTTCTGGTGTGTTTTTCTTCCAAACAGATTTGGCAATTGTTTTACACAAGATGCCCTTCATGATGCAACAGGGGCTCAAACCTGCAGCTTCACGATTATGAGACCGTAGCACCAACCACCGAGCTACTGCAGCCCCAAGAAATTAACAACAGTGGTCAGTCTCAATGAATTTATAAAGCATAGCACTCAGGTCTTTTCATTCCTTGATCTCTAACAGCTCTCATTAGTATGGTCTAACAAAAACTAGCTTCTATAACATCAAAACAGACAAAAAGACTCACATGAATGTTTGATGCTGTGTGTGCCGAAGCAGACTCTATCACCTGGTGCACAGCTATATGATTACCACAGTTCATCAGTGGGCCCTTCTTATCAGCTGTAGCATTAGCACTAATGGGACCAACACAAGCACTGCTGGCATTTAGCAGAACAAACCGTAAATCACCAGGCAGCCATTAGGGGAAGCAAAAGGAACTGGGACTGAGCTGATTGATGCTAAGTGAAAGCACTCCACTGTGCATACTGTGTGACGTTGGAAGCAAAGAGAAAGGTCAAAAAGAAAAGCAGGAATATGTAATAAACAAATATGTGCAAGTCGCCGCAGTGGCTGTAAAACTGGTGTGATATGGAAGCCCAGTAAAGTACTGGGAGGTGTGCAGAAAATTAAGTGAGACGTCTGCTCAGTGAAATACACGAGGAACTCAGGCAAACAGGGGCAGAGAGGGTTAGTAGCAATAACAAATAACTAATGGCTTCGGGGAGCTACATGGTGGCATACAGTGGGTTGCAGAAGTATTCAATCCTTTTGGTATTCTTTTTCTTTTCTTGCTGTACAACATAAAATTTTAAATAAATTTTTAATTTGAGTATAACTAATAGATAACTACAAAATACTCTAGATTTATGATGGTATATGAGGAAAACGACCTGCTTTAAAAATATATATAAAGTGAAAAGTAGTGTGTGGATATGTATTTACACACTTTGCTATGAAACTGCAATGATTACCTTCAAAATATATCCCTGATGGAGATGGGCAGCTCTTCTGCAGATGGGAATACCTGTCTCAGGTGGTGTACAGAACTGAGCTTCATGGAAGAGTGGCCAAGAAAAAGTCAATGTTTTAAGATAAAAAAAAAAAAACAAGGCAAAAAAATTATGAAAAGGCATATTAAAGACGTGGATGGTTTTGTGGTCAGATCAGTGGCGGCTGGTGGAGTTTTCTCCAGGGGAGGGGGGGCTATAAATCCATATATACCCATATGTTTTGGACCAAAACATATACTAAGGTATCACACCAGTGTATTTACATGAATTAAAACAACAAAAGCAACATTATAATGTACATATAAATGTACAAGTGCTTTCTGAACACACCAATACTTACAAAGACGGAGGTCTATAGGACACATTTAGCATTTATAAGACCTGTTTTCTTCCTTATTTTTCAAAACTTTACCGGAGAAAATACGTCAAAGTTGGTTTTATGGTAAAAGCACTCACTACGTCATGTATTCTGAACGTATAATATAACGAAGATCGGATGTCTCACTCAAATTACAATTCAAAACCAAACGTTCTCACAGGTTTTAGCATAAATTCTCTGAAACTAATTATTAACTATGAACTTATTTATTACCTTGTTTATGTAACTTAGTCACGTAATGAACTTATTGCTGTCTTTGAATAAAAGGCAGCACTCCCGTGGCTCGACTTTTCAATCAGGCAAACTTTATGACAGACGGATGTGATGTCAGCCCATGGCGGGAGTCCCACGCTCCGGCAGCAGGAGGCGGTGAAACGCAAACACAGCTGCATTCAGCAGCTCTGGGCGCAGGAGAGGTGCACCCAGAACCGTCCTATCTCTTGTATTGAAGAGGAGCTACTGCGCATGTACAACTTTTAACGAGAGTCTGTGGACAAAGATTTTTGTCCCCCGGGGCGGAAATACATCACCAATCAGACAACGTCGAACAACGAAACAACTTTACGTATCATTAACTATGGTGGGGCGGCTCCTTTGCGCCCTCTATTGGCCAGCCGCCACTGGGTCAGATGAGACTAAAATTGAACTTATTGTTCATCAACGACAACATAAAGTCTAGTTCAATTCTATCAATTCTCATCATGCTGAGAATACCATCTCCACAGTTAAGTATGGTGATGGCAGCATCATGCTGCAGGAATGTTTTTCATCAACTGGGACTGGGACATTGGTCAGAGTTAAAGGAAAGATGTAAGGAGCAAAAAAAGCAAAAGATCTTTAGCTAAACCGGTTTAAGCCTTCCAATGGCCCTAAACACAATGCTGAAGCACTGGCAAGAACTCAATGGCTGTCAAAGAAGAAAGTAGTGACAACAAAAGATGTTTTTTGATTGTCGAGTGTAGCACAATCTGCCCTAACCTTATTTAGATTCAGTGATTTTTTCATACAACTCAGTGCCTCCAGCTAAAAAGTGAGCTCATGTGATTAATATTATTATAACTGAATTCCCCGCTGACACTCATTCAGTAGCTGCTCCACCCTCTTGTAATCTTCAAGTTTAGAAATGAACTAGTATGAAGACAATGAATCCTTTAACTGGCTGCCCACTCTGGTTGTGTTCTATACCGGCCTGGACGCAAAAATCCTCAGCCACCAACCATAAATCAGCAGTTGGTTGCAGTTCGCAGCCACTAACTACAGCTCAAACCACCAGCATATAACCTCTGGATGGAAGTTACAGCCATGGCATGGAACCACAGAATGAACCACTGTAGGCAGAAAAAAGCACTTGAGGAACAGAAATCCTACATTTTTCCTTAACGCTGTACCCAAGTAGATTTAGGCAGCTATTCCCAGGACAAACAGCGTCACAAAACAACAATTTTCTGCACATGACTGGTAAGGGTTTTTTCTTCACTCTGCCCTCCTTTGGCTAAAGCAGCACATCATCCCAGTTGATACGTCCTCTCCTGCAGCTTGGATACCCTTTATCGGTCAGTGAGATGGAGCTGAGCTTAATTGTAGGGGGAAATACATGTACTCTCTTTTATTTTTTAAGACAAAAAGACAATTTTAACAAGTAAAAAATCAACTACAACTACATAGGCCCACACTCTGTTGGTCCTTCCTAGATTGAAACTGTAGAGTACTAGGCTTGGCATCGTGTCATCACTCCTTCTGTAGTAGTAAAGATTCTGTTTACTGTAAGCCTGTCCCCCAAGGCTCTCAGGTTTTCAAAATAGTGCATTTTAAAATTACTTGTGTTTTGAAGCAGTGAAAATTTCAGCTGTGATTTATTTATATTATTACATTAAGATCAATAAGGTTCATAACATTAGGTTTTAGTGCTTTCTCGCACTAAACCATAATGTTACAAACCCCTTAAAAATAGCTGGACACAAGTAGCAGCCATCCAACCTGAAAGAGTTGGATGAGAGAAGTTTGGTCCATGAAATACAAACAAAAATTCCTGTAGTTAGAAGGACTAAGATCAAGGAGACAGACCTGAAGAGATTTGATGCTGGAACTGCTGCAAAAGGTGGTGACATAAAGTTTTAACTTTGCTGGGTGAGTACACATGCTCAGGTTTTGTGTTTTTTTTTTTTTTTTCTTTTTTTTTTTTGTTTTGTTTTGTTTGTTTCACAATAGTTCAATTGTGTAAAATAAAAGTTGCAAACAGTTATGTGCACACTGACAATTTTCTGTTCCTTCTTTTTTAATTTTCTCTCTCTGCTTGACATCAAATAAATTACTTTGTACTACCTTTCATTTGTTACAGATAAATGGGCCTAAAAATTCCAATTAGGAATAGTTCAATGTGTGTTTGTGTGTGTGTGTAGGGGAGGGAGGTGTTGTGGGGGGGATGTTAGGGCACTCCCAGGGAAAATGCTCAGTGACAGTGGATCATGTTGGTGCTTGTTTTGTGATGCTGGGCTGTTCCTGCTGGCCCAGCACAGTGCAAAGGCCTCATTAGCAGCACCCAGTCAACAGAACAATAAACATGCCAGTCAAGCTAACTCTTTTTGTCAAGTTCTTAATGGTGTGGAATATACAAGCTGGCGGCCAGCAGAGGCTCTCGCTCTTGGGGGCGGAACAACAAATACAAAGTCCCTGGAGTTGGATTGAACTGAAGCTAAAGGAGTGGTAATGGTAAAGGAAGTGGAGCGCCACGTTAGAGAGGGAAGGAAAATGTTTATTTTCCTTCTGGCTGAGGTGTTTGGCAAGCAGGTACAATTTAGAATATGGGCACTGGATAGAAAGGTCTTGGAAGTTTAGGGAGAAAGGCTGTCTGTGAAGATTTTACCTGTGAGTGCATGTGAGCGAGTTGTCCAGGACAGATAAGGGTGCCAAATACCCCTGCAATACAGTGACAATGTAAAATTTGATACAAAGGCTCTTGGCTGGAGCTTTTCTAATGGCTTTGTGTTTCCACAATGTTTATGTAGGTTTCTTTTGGGTGCACTGAAATGATAGAGCCCAATTAACAGTTATGTTATTAGCCAAAAAACATGGAAACAATTCAGATACAACTAATCAAGGCTAACATTTTAATCAAACCTTGGAACCAGTGGACGTAAATTCTACAAAATGTTTATTCCAAACATGGTGTGTGAATCTTATAGAAAAAGTATAAAATTTAAAGAAATTTTGAAGTAACCTAATGCAGCTGCTGCCCAAAAGTCCCGGTGTTCATCATGGTCGCCAGGTAACCACACACCTGTGTCTCTCACTCCCTGACTGGTAAGTTAATGAGAGGCAGACAGAAACACAGCCAGAAAAGTAAGCCTCAAACAAACAGTCATTGTAGGAAAACTTGAACTATGAGTGACAGACAGAAATCTGGTCAAACGTAAATTTTTGTTTCTATAGGGTTTTTTTGTCTGAGTTATGACAAGTTAAAAAGACGCTTCACTTCAAATTCACTTCCAGTTATAAAGAAATCATTTTGAGCAAAAATATATATGAATCTGTGAAAGCTTGAATGTGCACTATCTGCATTCTGGGGAAATTCAAGAGAAAACCATAAGTCCTTCCTCAAACTATATATATATATATATATATATATATATATACAAAAAATATATATACAAAAAAAAAATTAAAAAGTCAAAAATAATAATATAACAAATAAATACAATAAAATTATTATTTTTTTAAAGTGTGTTCATGTTATGTGGGTGTACATGTGCTAGTATGCCACCTGGAGTTGTACAGTTAAAACAGTGCTGTGAACAGTAGAAGACCTGCCATCTACAGCACCGAAGAGCAGAAAGGACTGATGGATCCAGCCCCAGAGGGCCGCAGCAGTCCCAGGCAAACAGACACCCGGCACCACCCCAAGGCAGTTTGCACAGCCGCAAAGTGGCAGTTCGCCAGCGAAGTAAAGGGTCAGCAGCCCCCAGGACAAAGAGATATGGGGAGAGACGCAGGGCACCAACCCCCCAAACCCAGCCAAGCCACCACCTCCCACCACACAGGCCAATCCCAGGACCTGACCCCCCAAAGGCCCGGCAGAGAAACTGCCCAGCACTCAAGCAGGAGAAGCCCCCTACAGCCCCCAAAACACCAGGCAGGCACCAGTCCACTGTGGCAGATGAAACCCAGTTTGCAGCCCGTTTCACCATTTGCTGCGCATTTAAAAAAAAAAAAAAAAAAAACAGAGACACCCACAATGACTCTGTGACTATTAAGAGAGAAATTTTGTCAAACAAATTTTACAAACTTATTCATAATTCAACGGACAAGACTGCAAGCCTCTGCAACTCTGGCAAGAACACTGAGAATCACTGCAAACAAGTCATTCTGGAGACTTCCTCACAAATGCTGTTCGTTAAACAGTCGCAGCCCAGTGAGATACTACATACTGTACCTTTAGAACTACTTTGTTCATTCAACATGTTGAAGTAAAACAATGTAGATATTCAGCAATATTGATTTGGCCACAAATACTTTGAAATCCATACTATACAGAGTTTTTTTTCACTCTGATGTAAAAATGGTACGCAATGAGTACCTGGTATGGTCAGGGTTAGACAATTAAAGCGGATTAGGGATTATACATTTTATAACCACTTTTATTGTCACATACTTTTTCTACTCTAACCTCCCACACACAAGAAACAGATCACAGTTACAGAGTCAGTATTTTTAAACTTTAAGGCAACATTCAAGTATGAATATGTAGTAAACTGACAGCACAACCACAGCCTGTGGGTGGTTCTGTACATACAGTTAGCTCACAACACAAAAGGTGAAAACAGTTTAACTCCTGGAGGACAGTTGCTCTGTTTTCTGTGCCATGCATGCAGAGCCTAAAGTTTTTAGGAGACAAGAAGAATGAGAATAATGAGATATCTGGTTAGTAGAAATAGAAAAAAACATACAAACTTTTAGTCTGCAGTGTAGTTATTGGTTCTGGATCAAAACCTGATTACGGGAGCGACCTGTGTACCATTATCACACATGACCACAGAACAGTTCAGTTTTAACTGTAACAAATGAGTGTAATAAAATGATGTTCTGAACTAAAAGAAAAACTACATTAACTTCAAAGTAAAACCAAAATAGGAAATCTTTAATAATTCACTGGCTCCAAATGGACTAATTGCCCACTTGGACATCATATTTTAAATTATTGTTGTGTTTGTGCCCAGTGAGATTTAACTTTTCAACTAAATGTTGGGACTTTATCAGAGTGCAAGTGAGAACCTGAGATCTGAAAAAGAAAGTATTTAAATAAAAAAAAAAAAAAAAGAAATGGAGACATTTTCAATAGTGACAAAGCTACAGCCTAATTATCCAATTAACATCAACTTTCTTTATATAACCTTTTTAGAAATTTGGAATGTTGACTAACAGATGAGGTCAGGCAGAAATCCCCGTGGACTATGATGTTTGCAGATGACATTGTGATCTGTGATGAGAACAGGGAATAGGTGGAAGAGAACTTGGAGAGGTGGAGGTATGAAGACAGAGTGCATGTGTGTGAATGACAGGGAGGCAAGAAGAACAATGAGGGTACAAGGACCAGAGGTCACAAAGGGGCAAGACTTATATTCTTTAGGGTCAACTGTCCAGGAAAACAAGGAGTGTGGTAAAGAGGTGAAGAAAAGAGTCCAGGCAGGATGGAGTGGATGGAGAAAAGTTTCAGAAGTGATTTGTGTCTAAAGGGTGGCAGCAAAGGTCAAAGGAAAGATTTACAAGACAGTGGTGAGAGCAGCTATGTTGTATGGTTTGGAGACAGCGGGACTGACAAAAAGACAGAACTGGAAGTGGCAGAGCTGAAGATGTTGAGATCTCCTTAGGAGTGACAAGGATGGATAGGATTAGGAATGAGGTCATCAGAGGTACAGCACAGGCTGAACGACTGGGAGATAAAGTAGAGAGGCCAGACTGAGATGGTTTGGACATGTGCAGAGTAGGGACAGTGAGTATATTGGTCGAAGGGTGTTAGTGATGCAGCTGCCAAAAAAAAAGACAAAGAGGAGATACATGGATGCAGTTAGAGAGGACATGGAAGTAGTTGGAGTGAGGACGGGGGTCACAGATGACAGAGTTAGGTGGAGGAGGAGGGTTTGCTGTGGCGAAACCTGAAAAGGGAACAGCCGAAAGAAAAAGCCGAAACTTCACTTTGTATTCATCTAAGCTATGACAACCTGAGCCTAACTTTTATTTAGAAAAGTATCTGTGACCTCTGTTTTGAAACTCAATGGTTAAACATCTTCCTGTTTGGATCTTTTGTTTTTTTTAGGACTTTAAATACTACATTTGGAAGTTTTCCTGTTGGTTTATTCTATTGATGGAAAACTAACCGCCCAACACATTTTTTCTGAAAATATTCTGAGCTGTGTGTCAGAATGCTACGAAGGCTGATGGAGAAGATGAGTGGTTTGTTTTAAATCAATCATTTACCATTATCCAACAGCTGTGACCAATATTTAGTTTCCAATATTTGCAGCCTAAGACAACACTGATTGTTACTGTTGCACATTACAAATACAGATCAGTAAGTTTCAAACTTACCTTTAAAACAGCTGATCAGAACTCAATACTGTTAGCATGTAGCATTTAGCTCTCTCTGTTTCATGCTTTAAAAATACCATCAAGCTTTAATCATTACAATGTATGAGTTTACCAATCTTACAACCATGAATGTACTGATATGATTCTATTTTTGTATTGTTCTACCGCATAAAAATGTGATATGTAAAACATCTGTTTATCACTTAAAAACCCCTCTGCAGGGGAATTTTTTTTTTAAATGGTTACATTTGTTTCTGGGATTAAAAACTTGTGATGTGTCACAACAAACTGATTTGATATGTGGATTAGTGTCTGCTTACCTAACAGGACTGATTACTGACAATAAATAAAGATTTTATGTCCAACTATTCAGTTTCCATGCTGTTATTCTTTGCTGAGGCTTCTACATGATGAGAGAGCAGTAATTAAAATGTCTTCTTGATGATCTCAGGCTATATTCATCAGTAATCCTTCCAGTAACTGATGACTGATAGATGTAGAATCCTAATACCAACTGATTGTTGCAGTCTGACTGATAAATGCTCTGAAATTACTTTTTTTTTTTAAGTTTTGTATGTTTGTGAATGGCAAGAGCACTGAACCAGTAATGTTCCTCCAAAGGCAAAAAAATCGGAAGAGTAATGCGGGCGAAGGAGCATAAGGTCAATAGACAGAAATAAATGGTAACAATATGCAAAAGATAGATCCAAATGTCGACTCGACAGACTGTAACACACTCGTTTATCTGTTGGCCAAATATCTCAAACTACTAGAAAGTTTTGAATGAAACTCTTAGAAGGTAACTGCTGGATTTGCATGTATTAACTTTTTGTGTGGTAGTAGCTGAGACTTATTCTCAGCAGATACTTCAAGAGCTAACAGATCACAGGAGATCTAGCAGTATCTCATGAGATACAGGATTTAACCTAAATGTTTATAAGCCCGTCTTCTTCGCATTAAAAGATTATCTTAGTTAAAGGGCAATAAGTAAAATACATTCCTCCAATGAATGCTAGGCTTTTATTCAACATTTAGATTTTTCACTGAGTGAAAATTATCTTGTTTTCAGAGGCATTCTGGTCACTGCTGAATTAGATTTTAATGGCCAGCATTCAGACTTTTCTGATGGTGACCCTAGAGATCCCATCTCTCAGATTTAGCTGAACAAAATGATTTAACTACACCTCCTGGTTACCAACTCTGACTCTCTCCTTGTCTTTTCTCATTTGCTTTCTCCGAGTGATCCTTCATCTTTACCCCTGGATGACTGGAGATGTGTGCCACTGAATTTTTTATTCATGTTCCTGCTTCATCTGTGCCGATGCCCGAATCCTAAAGTGTTGCTTAGACTGAGAGGGTGAAGCGGAGATTAGTCCTGCTCGTTCTTGCAGAGATTCGAAGCTCCATATACTAAACCCTCGAACGTGCCTGCTTGGACTTGTTCGCCACGTGGTCTCAGAAAGCACAGTAAAATGTAATGACATGGGCTGTTGAGTGCCCCATTGTGATTGAAATGGAGACATAAAGCTGTGGGGAAATTGGAAGAAAAGCTAGAGCTCAGTCTTGTTCTGTTACACACTACCACGTTGTTTAACTTGCTTCTGCTGCGCTAACTGCTTTTCTCGTGATCTAAGCCTGTATTACAAACTGAGTTTTGCACAAAAAAAATCTTTAAAGCCAATTTGTTTGCTTTCGCTAAGCCAGCCACACCTGTGTTAATACAGATGACTTAGCAGCAAAGCTATCTGCGAGAAGCACATTATCCCCAGGACAGACTGGCAGAGCCGTAGATCTTTTACCTGTAAGTAATTATTACTGCGGTTGTTTTTCTGCTTGTACCTGTCTCTTTCCTCTCCACAGGGGCTGAGGAAGTGACTGCACCAACTCCCGAGGAGAGCGGAGTGTTTGCTGTGAGTCACAGGATCTCTATCAGTCAGAGGCTGGCCTTCCAAATGAAGTCTGGAGTCTGGTCTCAAAAGAACCGCCTGTAATTAACAGAGTGACTCTCTCTGTGGCGTTCTGCAGCTGTTAGTGATATCAGAACTACAATTAGCACAGGTTGCTTATGTAGCATAAAACTTGTCCAGTTCACTGTGTCAATATCTTGTGAATGCTCCTGCCATGCTTTGCAACAAAATATAAATCTTTAGTGCCGATGCATACACATTAAAGCACCCTTGTTACTATATGGCAAAATTTTTTTTCCATTTATATTACAATTTTTAGTTTGCTCCTACAGTGTTAGAAATAATCATTAAAAGAAAGGGTATGGCTCAATAAGAAACAATGTACTATAACTTTTAGGTAGTACATTGCATTACGTACACACACAAAAAAGAAAATTCCACATAAAAATTTAAAGGCCTAGCTTTTCTTGAAGGAATGCATATTGTCCCCTCCCTTTCACACCAGAGTTTTAGGTTAAGACTATCTTCTGTTAGGAAATGATGGAGTTGTAGCCATTTTGGTCGAACCTTGAAAATAAGGTTATGTGCAATTTCACATTGTGTTGTGAATAACTGTCTATTACAACACAAACTTTAGAGTAATATCTTTACAAAATTACTATTTTTTGTGTTTTCTAAGGTCAGTTGCCTGTGATGGTCATCTTGAATTGGGTTGGCTCCAAAATTTAATCAGTTGTAGATGTATGACAAATTAATATTTTCAGAAAGTTTAATTAAAATCCATTCAGTGGTTCATGAAATATTTAGTTAGAAGACAAACAGGGTTGACTCTGACAGTTAATGCTAAAGTTTTAAGCAAAAATGTTGCCTCAGCTGTTGTAGCTTAATATTTGTAAAGTTGGCTGAGTTATAGCCATATAAGTGTTTGCCAAAGTTACTTAGCTGTGGCAGCCAACTTGCATGGAGTTGAAACTCTCAGAAAGTAATAGACAATCATCCAGTGATTATTTTCTGTCAGTTTCTATAAAATCCATTCAGTGGTTCATGAGATAATTATGCCACAGACACACACACACACAGACATGGGCAAAAACATCATTGCCCAACTTTCGCCTTTTGGCAGGGCACAACATTATGCTCAAAGGAAGAGCCTTATTATAACGTGACTGTTGACTGAAGGACCTATCTTATGCTAATGAGTCCATTTTCCTCTTTATCCTCCTCTCACTCATATGCCTTTTATAAAATAAGACCTTTACACCCAAAAAAAAAAGAGAATTACCAGTGCTAATCTCCTGGCTAAGTGCCTGATAAGGTCCAGTAATAGAAAATATTATGTCTGCTTTCATGTTCCACGAAAAAAGGAACTTCGGCTCCACGTGACTTCTTCACAGGCTCATTTAAGAGGGGAAATATTAATAATGGCTCCTCTTGACTCTGCCCATCTCTGCGTGGGTTGGTTGAGGCATATTGGTAGCTGAGTGACAGCATCAGTGCAGCTCTTCCCTCCTCAGTCTGTATAGCCCACACCCACTCACACACACATACACACTGTCCCTGCTAATGAAGCGACGGAAAGGATTAGAGCTGAAGCCTCAGCTGTTCCCCCACTTGTGACATGAAAGTGTCACTCGCCCACATACAAGACTGTGGATGAGCTTGACTTAATAGGTAATAATAATAAAGCAATCACTGACAAAAAGAGTTAAACACCCAGACAGAGTGGTGGGAATAAATGAAACTGTATGCGTTAGAAGCTCATGTGATTGTACTACAATGATTTCAAATGAAATGGGTAACAGAGTTGGCAGTATGGGAACACTGTTGGTCTGTAGGGTGTGCCCCCCCCCCCCCCCCCC
>NC_051446.1:7344972-7383262 GCF_001649575.2 Kryptolebias marmoratus | reverse complement strand
CCCCCCCCCAGCTTGGCTTTTTAAATTATTTTTGAATTGTTTTCACTCCAGCGTGTGTTTTTACTGCATTTTATTTGCACATTTTACTGTGAACTCAATCCCCTTTAAGATACTATAGACTGAACAATTGGCAGCTGATTAACACCTGTGGATATCCAGTACCAGGGCCCAGGTGTGCATGAAAAGTGATGAGGACTCCAACAAAGAGCAGAGGACCGGGAGCAAGAGTGCTGCCTTTACACGAAAATGGAAAACTACCCAAGAGTGCACAGAGAGGAAAGCCACCACATGAGGAGGAGAGCCCCTAAATATCGATCGCCGAAGGATCGCCGGATAGTGGAAAGCAAAGCGTCATATACTGTATGTTAGCAGTGCAGGGGGCTAAGCCTCTGCCCACACCCGGAGGCTGTAAGATAGGGTGACGAGGCTGTGGCCCATCCAAAAGATGTCAGTGGAGCTCTGCACAAGGAGATGGTAATGCACTGGGCGGTGAATTGAATGCAGACATGTCTGGAGCAATTGGTATTCCTCCTGGTCCTTTCGGACAGTGGTTCCCAACCCTGGTCCTCGAGGAATAATATCCTTCATGTTTTAGTTGTTTCCCTGTTTTGACACAAGTGATATGAATGACTGAGTGATTAACAGGGTTCTGCAGAACTTGAAGACCTGTTGAAGAGCAGGGAAACAATGAAAACATGCAGCATAGTGTTCCAGGGTTGGGAATCACTGCTTTAGGATTCACGCGGGTCTTTGATTGTGACTTTTATACTTTTTTCTTATTTATTTATTTCCCGTATTTATGGCTTTTACATTTTTTATAATGTTTTGTTGGACTTTTAACCCAGACAATTTAACTTAATTTCTATTCCCGGGTATTAGTGATTTTGTCACTGTTTTTACTGGTAACGGGAATAAATATTTTTAAACCAAAAACTGTTCCAGTCTATTTCTGTCTGTCATTTCATAATGTACTACTGTATGTGAATTTATTTTGTTATAGTATAATTGTATTTGAATCTGAATTGGATTTATGAATTGGACTTGTTTTATCTTTTGTGTTATGCCCTGAGGTGACTTTTGTTGTGAATTGTTGCTATATAAGTAAACTGAATTAAACTAAGTTGAAGTCAGACCTCATGGCTTCCCACACTATGATACCAGGAGTAACGCTGGCGTACCTCTCCCATTGGCTTCAATGGATGAAGTGATTCCATTAACTTATATTTCCAAAACTGAAGTCAAAATGTCAGTTTTGGAGGCCTGTGATGTTGTATTTTTGGAGCCAGATTCTGCCCACTAGATGTGGAGACAAACCTTCAATACAAAAGTCCTGCCTACACATTCTCCCAACTCACTGACAGGTTGTCACACTGTCAGTCTTTCATGTGACAGCAATGTGTAACATGACACTTTTTAAAGCCTCAAATAACAAATAGAAACTAAACATAATTTTAAGAAATGCACATTTGAACATACAGCAGCAAGGTATGGACTACATGAATCAACCTGAAAAAAATGATAAGTCTTGGTTTACTTTTAGTCAAGAAAAGGTTCCTTTCCTCTAAACACCATCAGATGTGCATTAAATGATCATCCATGGTAAAGTAGATCACTGGATGACGTTAATCGTTATGAGTCCATGCCTCCCAGGATATGGCACCACTACAAACACAATTGTCTCTGCCCAGGCAGAGTCATGTTGTGAGCAACATTCACCCTCCATTGGTTTCCAGCTACACTTCTTCAGCATTTATGTCAACTACATACCCATTGACTGGAGAAATGCAGTTATGTGTTTCAGGGCAGTATCATTTGGTGACTGAGCATTCTGCTTCTTCTTGGGAATTGGCAAACTTAACCCCTGGCCGAGACACACTTCCACCAAACAAACAACCAGGAACCAAACGCCTCCATGATTCCTGATACTAACTGGCAGCCTACACATGGGATTGTGAACCTGTAGTCTGGCAGATGCTAGTTGTTGAAACACAGAGATGACATGAAGTGTTGTAAAGAGCTTAATGTTTGTGTCTGGGTGGTAGGTGCAGAAATTGGAAGGTTCTGTAAGGCTTGGAGAACAATACAACAAACCTGTGTAGTTTGTCTTGGGTGACTTGAGGAACCTTTACAAACAATAGTTTAAAATACTTTCTTTTACTTTAGTTGGTCCATCTACTCTATACACAAACGAAAATTATGTGAGTGCACATAAATGGTGGATGGAAATGCACCTGTGAGTGCTTTTGAAACAAAAGGAAGAAAGAACAACATTACTTTAGACCACTTTGCATTTGAATAAACCAGCAAGGGGCTATGTCTATTCTCAAAATGCAACCAAAAACATTTCTAGTTTTTAACAAAGAGAGTCTGGTCTAACTGGTCAATGAAGCATTCAGATCCCATTATTTAATACAAATATATATATCATCAAACATTAGTTTAAAACTACCCTAATAGTAAAAGTCCTCTGTAATGTCCATGGTTTTCATGAACTGTTGTCACCCATAAACCACTTTGAAAGAGCAAAGCTAAGCAGGAAATATGAGGCAAACCATGAGAGAGAGAGGCTGGAATCTTGATTCAGTTCAGTTTTATGTTCATTATACAGCAGTAAGAAAAGTAATCTCAAAACACTTTAGGAAAAGAAAGAAATTAAAAGCCAGATAAATGAAGTCTAGTTTAAACCAGGTATAATTGAAAAAAATATTATGAAAATTAGTATTTTATTACAGGCAAATATTTTGTGAAGGAATGCATATCGCCCACAACTTTTCATGCCAGAGTTTTAAACTAAGATCATCTTATGATGAGAAGGGACGGCATTACAGCTGTTTTGGTCAAACCGTGTTAATGACGTTAAGTGCAAGATCTTGCAAATTTGGTTAGCTCTATAGGCATGTGCTGTGGATGACTATCAGCTATTACCACACCCAATTTTAGCTCAATAACTGTAATATAGGCACAATTATAGCCAGCTATGTCTTTCAAAGAGTCAATTAGCTGTGGTGAATAGGGTTGAGTCTAAAGGTTTATGAGTTGTAGATGCACATCCAGGGATTACTTTCTGAGATTTTTAAAGAAATCTGTAAAACGGTTCACAAGATATTCTGGTAACAGGCAGAAGCAAAACCTTTAGCCCTTTAGCCTTCAGCAGCAAGCAGTAAACATTTATTAAATGTTAATTCAGGCCGGTGTGGTGGTGTGGAATGGTTAGTGCCAACATTAGTTACTTCAACTGAAGTGTTGTATATAAAGAGAATCTTCAGGTTACACAGTTATTGCAGCAGAAATATTTTTTTTTCTATTTCTGCAGAAAATGATCCAGGCTACACAGGAAGTAGCACTGGTAGCTGCTGCTGATTGTGCTTCAAATAACCAAATAAATTTATGTAAGTAGTGATGTAAAGGGGATTTGAAAAGTTTATAAAACAGTTCACGTAAACTGGCATGAAATTTTGGAGATTAGAGTTGTTTTAAAACACCAGCAATCCACTTTGGTCTTGTTTGAACTTGGAGTAGCTTGTCAGAGTAACCTCTGTTTCTCCACACTGAGGTTGTTCAAAAAGCTGTCTACGACAGGTAAGATATTAATTGTTCAAAACCTTCCCACACAAACATCAGTTTAAAAGATATGAACTAATATCTTAAGGGTTTTGTTCTTGCTTATACAGTGATAAGCTTGCCACACAGTTAGCATGCGTAGATGAAAATTTAAAAGAATGACATTTTTGCACATAAAACAAAGTGTTTATAAACTGACATTTGTGTCTAAATCTTGAGATGGCAATTCATATTTTAAAAAAGTATTATTTTATTGTCTCTTTCAGCCAGCACTCACGTCAAACTTAACAATTTGGCAAGTAAATTCAGAGTTCTCTTTTAGTCCTAAAGCTTTATTTTGTTTTTATATGATGACATAATGTATGTATGTAGAAACATCTGTTTAAATATGAAGCAGATATTGAAGGTGGAGCTTCATAAACTAAAAGTTAAATATAAAGAAACCAGAAAAATCAGAGCTTGGTGGTAAAAGTTTTTTTTCCTATGAAACATTAGAAACCAGAGCACTTTGGTTTATTCTTACTGTATCTTAAAAGCCAGTGTCACTAATGCTGTGAAGAAAATCCATTTAAAGTTGTTGCGAGTGAAGAACAAGACGCTCAGAGTTGTACCTGAATTCTGAACTTAAGAAAACTTATTTGGTAACTTTTCACCACCATGGATGCAATGATGTCCTACTTCACTTTTAATACCCACCACCAAAAGGAAGCAATAATGTTTTTTGTCTGTCTGTGTGTGTCTGTAATCAAATTATGCTGTGGAACTTTTTACGAGTATCTCAAAAAATAGCCATTTTGAATCAGGTTGACTAAAACAATAATTATTGGATGTACATCTATAATTGAATAATTTTTGGAGTCAACCTGATTTAAAATGGCTGTCAAAGCCAACTGACCTCAAAATACACAAAAATGGTTATAACTCTGTCATGTTTACAGGTAGTGAACTGAAATTAGGTGTGGTTGAAGCTGAGACTGAGTCCTGATACACATTCTGAGTGCTAACACATTGCATTGTATCTAAACCATTAATTTTACCCTTAATGGTTTAGACCTTAAAATCAACTCTGCCTGTCTGTTAGCAATACAGCTCATAAACCACCGGACAAATTTTAATGAAACTTTCAGGCATTCGTCATATAATGTACATCTACAACTGATAAACTGTTGGAAACAACCTAATTCAAGATAACTGCCATAGCCAAGTGACCTTAGCAATAATTCAGTCAATTTTACAGATATTGAGCTAAAATGTAGTGTAGTTTTATCTGAGAGTCATTCTCAATATATGCTCCAAGTGCTACACACTGCAAGATTTTTGCTTAAAACTTTAGCATCAACTGTTGGAGTCAACACTGTTTGTCTGTTAACAAAACATCACATGAAGCTCTAGATAAAGTTAAATGAAAATGTCAGAAAGTAAACCTTGTCTCAACATCTACAACTTTTGGTGTCAGTCTAAATCAACTTGACCACCACAGCTTACACAAAAATAGGTACATCTCAGTCAGTTTTATGGATACTGAAATAAAATTTGATGTGCTAGTACTCACAACACACGAGTATGACATTTTGCAATATCATGTGAGATCGCGAAATAAAGACAACTATTGGTATGCATTTCTTCAAGTAACATAGGACTTTAATTTTATTGGTTTTGCCATAAAATATAGTTTCATTGGGGTTATTTTCTAAGTACCCTGATTCAACCTATTGCAGCCAATTCCTGCTACACAATGCATCATATTTCAGAGCTTGGGAGCATGTTGTCTTTGTTGTATCTCTTTATGAAACATTTTAACAGTAATGTTTCCAAACTGACTTTTGGAACCCTGAGTATATAATGCTACTCCGATCATTCAAAGGCAGCCTAACAAAGAGATTTCACTGAAGGTGGGAGAGTTTGTTGTATCGTGTCACATCAGAAACAATGTGTTGAAGGCCTTCTGTAAAGGCAGCGTGGGAGGGAGGATGGGCAGCTGCTCATTAATCCGGTTACTGTAGTCGACTCTCAGAGCTGTAACAACCATGGAAGATGGCTTTATTGTAGTGTTCCTCTTTTAAACACAAAAGAGTCCATAATGATTTAGAATAAGGTAGCAAAGTGAAAGTGAGACACTGGGAGCTACCGAATGTTTGGCACAGTTCAACAAGTGCTGATTTTAGCTGCATGCACAAAGCCTGTTTCACATTATCATACAAATAGTTGCTTTGCATGGCTGTGAGTTGCTTCCAGCTTGTGCGACAGCCATATGGAGACATACTGACAGTAAAGTCAAATGCCTTCATAGATCTTCTTTAATGTGTGGTGTATGTGTGTGTGTGTGTCTAAAGGTCTTCACAGCTGCTGGGTTCATGTGCTTGGTGATGGGTGTGAATTGAATGAATTCATGTACACATGGCAGCACATACACTTTTTTTACCCTGGTATCAACATGTCAGGGTATAAATGAGACGTGACATGAAG
The DNA here is from genome assembly GCF_001649575.2 of Kryptolebias marmoratus. Classification (NCBI taxonomy): domain Eukaryota; kingdom Metazoa; phylum Chordata; class Actinopteri; order Cyprinodontiformes; family Rivulidae; genus Kryptolebias; species Kryptolebias marmoratus. The sequence continues at coordinate 7,377,235 of NC_051446.1, read as the reverse complement.
CTGAGGCTGCGAGGTGAGGAGCTCATGGCTGCACCAAACACAAGAGTCAGATCTGAAACTATCCCCCAGGCATCTGACAGTCTGATAACCTTAAGCAAAAACACCATGGTTTCAGGGTATTAAGGACATTTTTATATATAATTCGTTAAAAAAAAAAACTATCACAAAAACAATATAAAACAAAACAACCAAGAAGGTAAAAGGTTAAAGCCAAAGTTTGTTTTCGCCAATCACTTGTTAAATCCCAAAATCATGCAGAAATCCTTAAGATAGCAAAAATTACTCAGTAAATGATTTTCCTTATATTAAATACATTACCTTACTCAAATAAACATCACTTACCATTATAAACTATAATTAACTTACGTTTTAAATATTTTTATAACCAAATTACTGAAACTTTTGTTTTTAACTCATCGCAGAGATCATTCTATAATGTGACTCTCAGAACTCTCCTCTATAATTACCATTTGTTTTAATTGGGCAATATTCAATTATATATAACCTTGTAAATAATATAAATTTTTTTAAATGAATGAACAGAACCAGGAAGTTTATGTTCAAAATAAAAAAATATTTTTGTTTTTAAAAACACAACTTCTGTAAATGTTCAAAACCTGGTGCATATAAAATAATATTTGCATGTTGACTATGAGAGGCTTTATGTTAATTTCTGATAGCCCTATTTTGAAGGTTATTTTTATTAAAACAAAAACTTATAATCATGAATTATTTGCTTTTATTTAAAAACAGAAATATAATTACTATTACTAATGATGTCTAAATATTAAACATATATTGTCTAAACACATATTGCTTAATAAGGATTATATTATACGTATAATAATACTTTATATAATATTTGTTTATATTCATTTTATTTTATTGTACGGATATAACGACTGAGAGGACAAACATGTAGAAAGTCACACTTTTAAAGCAATATGTGATCAGCTTTTTTATTTATAACATTTTTATTTACAATACTATTTAGGATCAAGGAAAAATATTTAATTTAATATTAAAAGTATTAAGATCAAGCTGATTTTTTTTTCTGACTTGGAACTCAGACGTTTCAACTTCTTAATATAAATGGAACACAATATAAAGTTTTTATTTGACTAAATGAAAAAGCTGTTATCTTCTTTTTTGTATCAGCTCTACAAGACACATAAGTGGCAGACAGAAACTGAACTACAGAACCATATCAATTAATTTTTAATTCTAAAGTATTTATGTATTTTTCCCAGAACTTTTTTTCTCTTCTGTTCTGCTTTTTGAAAATAAAGCTGAAAGCTAATGTTAGTTACTTAGCTGGTTACAGGCTTCCATAGCAATCCTGCAGTAGAATGTATACTTATATGTATATTGCTAAGATGCTAACTCTTGTAGCTTGTTGTAAAACCTTCTTACAAAACAGTGTTACTCCTTATTTTTATTAGCCTTTCAGCCTTCAGCTACTGTACTGAATGGCAGCTAGGAGCAAGAGGTCCAGTAACAAAGAATGAAAATAAAAAAAATATGCCCTGTCTTTGTAATGTTTACCTTGCAACCACAAACTGGCCCATGCCTACAGTACAATGCACTCAAAAGATAACAGCTGATGAACGGATTGGGCTGAAATATTGGCTGACTTTAGAATTTCGCCGCCTAAACAAAAAGCCCAGCAGAGTACACTACAGATGTGTACACATTCAATTTTTAAATTGTTTTTAACTGCTTGGCTTTAGGAATAAAGCAAATCTCAAGACTCTTTTCACTAAGCTGTTACAGACTGCCTGACCTTAAAAACACTGTTACTACTTGTTCATATCAGGGATCATTTCATGGTAGTAAACAACAAATCTCCATGATAGAAATACAGAAACCAGTGTCAGTAGACAATGTCTAACCTGATTATTTGCTCACATCATCGCCCAAAATGGGACGTGTCACAATTTATTGTCGTGGAGACATTGTAAAGTTGCATCAAATCGATCAGAAAATAAAAGACGTGCACTGATTTTAGTTTTATGGGCTGATATCAGTTTCAAGTTTTTGTACAGCCCTGACCTGCTGAAACGATTTTAGTTGATTCTGATTTCTTTCCCAAACCTACAATTACCAGAAACTTTTGTTTAATTTCTGAACAAGTTAAATACTATTATTTAGTTGCATCAATTAGTCCTCACTGACGCTGCAGATCAACACAATGCTACTGACTATTTGGCTGCAGAAACATGAACTTTTTACCAGTAAAGTAGGGGGTGGCCAGCAAAGTTCAAAAGCAAGAACAGAATGCAGAAATATATTCAGCTGAATTCTCTTTGCTGTCTGTAAACAAGCAGCAGGTACTTAGTGAAGCAGATAAGTTTGGGGCTTGAATTGTTTGTTGTGAAGAAAATCATTTATTTGTTCAAATTTCTCTGGATAAGCTGAAGTTGTTTGTTTCAGACTCAATGCTTTATCCAAGATAATGTGATTTTTATAACTGCTTGGTAAAATTGAAAAATTGACTGTCTGTCATAATGAAATGTTTAGAGTGTTTTTTTCTTTTGTTTTTTTACATTTTCTCCAAAACATCACCAGATTACCGATAACAAATTTTCTCTCTCTGTCACTGGAAATCTACAAACAATATCCTCTAGGTTATTAGGCAGAAGTATGTGTACAAATCAAACTGAAATAAAAAGAATTATAGTATGACTGATTTGTCTCACCTCAAAACATTAAAGAGCAACAAGAACAGATTTGTTCCTACAAGATCTCTGCCCAAAGATAAAATTATTACTGTGCTCAGTACTGGCTGGTGGTGATATTGGGTGGGTGAGCTGACAAATACATTATGAAATCCTATTTTATTTTATTTTATTTTATTTTATTTTCCTTAGAGGAAAAAATAGTTAATCCAATGAAGTCAGGTGATTTCTTGATGAAATCCTGTTTTATAGATAACAGCGACTGGTTTGATCCTCTTCAGGGAACTGAAACTGAACTGACTGCGGTTTACCTTTCAGTTCACATCACTCTTGGATGAATTGTGCTATGATGTTAGCTTGTCTTTTTAATGAAACCAAGTGAAACAAAACCTTAGATTTTTCATTTATCTATTTGAATATTGTTGTGGTCTGTATCCCCAGGTCTCCTCTCATCCCTTCCGGTTTTTCCTCCAAAAACACAAGCTAGAAAGGCTGAGAAAATAAATATTTCTGTATTCATGCTAATACTCACCATTGCTGCAATTCTCCATCTTCATTCTGCAGACATCAGCCCAAAGCAAATATCACATTAAGTTCGTTCTGACTGGCTAAAGTCTTTATATATGGCCCTGACTTTGCTGACATTTTTAAAGTGTTTTGATCATCTTTTATAAGTTTTTATCATATTTACATGAATGGTACCAGCAGTCTGTGTTATTTTCTAGACAGTAAATACAGCCTAGGTTTTCCAATAGGCTGCCAACATTTCCTAATCCAAGATGTTTTATGGCAGACAGAACATGAAGCTCAAAAGGATAAAACAGAGCAACTTTTCTATAATCCATTCTTCCTCTTCTTTGCTGAAGTGTCATTGCCTAAATGGACTGCAGATATTCCTCTGTAGAAAACTCACTTCCTTCTTAGTCACCTCCTAAACCTTTTTTCTTACCTCAGACTTTATTTTAATCACCTTACAGATAGATGATACAGCTAATCTTAAGTCTGCCTCGCTCAGTAAATCTTCCTAATGCAACATAATGGTTTAACTATGGTGTGGTCACTAACTGGAAAACAAAATAAATCAGATTTTTGAGAGTTTAATTAGCCAGTCAAGCTGAAAACCAGTCACCAGCTGATTGATTGGTTCATCCTCATATAGCTAATAGAAATCCCAATACATAAAGTGTAAATGTAGGAATTCCCTGATGATACATATTATTGTAACCCTAACATGTTTTTCATTCAAACATTACATTTACAAATGAAGAAAATATGAAAGATGACGAACTATAAAAAATATGTATGATGGGTCTGAAACTCAACTCTCAAGTGTAACAATCTGTATCTAGTTGAATAAAGCCTTTCATTTACCTAACCTTTCCCTGCTCTGACTTGTCTGGAATCCCCAATGCATCTCTAATAATTAAACTCAATGGTTCATTTGTTTCCTATAACAATTAGTGTAAAAACAAAGAGCTTTTCTTTATCTGTTTAACAAAACTTTTAAGTAATCTCATTGTACACTGAGTAGGTGGGAGACATTTGCTCCTCCAATTTTATGTGAGTGTTGATTCAGAATTCACCCTATTGTTTACCACTTTACAGCTTCTTCTGTATGTATTTTGGACTCTACTTAAGCATATATTCAGCTATTGCAGCCATTCAAGTATCAAAATGTTCAGCTTGTTCAAGACATAACAGCTAAGACTTCTATACTTTTCAAATTATTTAACTTTATGTACATTTCCTTCTCATAGAAATGCATTAGAATTCTTTAAATCCTTGAAAACTTTGTACTCTTTGAAATCTACTTTAGCATAATTGCTTTACTTTTAGCTTGTAGGTAATGTTATACTAGTTTTAGCTATGATTTTGCTGGTTTTAGTATTGAGCTAATGTGCTGACAATTTAAGCTTTCAGCTACTGTTTTCCTCATTTTGGCTACTATCTACTGTTTGGCTAAATGTAATTTTTAATTATTGTTCAGATAATTTTAGCTTTTAGCAACTCTTACCTAATTTTAGCTCTTATGTACTGTTTTGTTAATAGCTTCCATTCTGTTTTTTAGCAACTGATCTGATGGTTTTAGATTTTGTTTGGCCAAACATCTTTTGCTAATTTTATTTCTGTCTGTCGGTTTTTATCAGGGATCATTTCATGGCATCTCCACATTTTTCTGGCTATGAAATGCTTCCATCTGGCTTCATATTTAAATAAATATGAATTGTTAGCCACAGTTTGTTATAAAATACATAAATAAATAACGTTGACAGGATTTTAACCTCAGCCTCCCACATGTAAAAACAACTGAGAAACATCAATTACATCAAGGACTGTTACACTTTTGTAGACACCATAGGTTCGTAGATCTTTACATCTACAAATTTAACCCCTATTTTATAACATAATCAGGCGCCCATGTGCATAACCATCCAAAATTCAGCTGAATGGCCTGCTCCCCAAAAATGGTTAACAAGAAATGATTTTTTCAGCTCATCTGTGTCAGGATATTTGAGAGAACAGTTCAGGAAAATGTTCTTAAATTACCAGTATTTTCAGATAGTACACCCCCTTGAATTGGGCCTTTTAGGGAGCTGTAAAGCAATCATTTTGAAGCATCTTTTAGCCTTCGGTTTGTGAAATGCAGTTGGAGCAGAAAAACTGATCCATTCAGAATGGTAGTAGTTTCAGGGAAAAGTTGCTTTAAAGGATAGCAGAGAGTATAATGATGCCCAGCCGATGAGGTTTTGGTCAGACAAAGAACACTCTTCTTTTTTAAGCTTGTCACTTCTTTATTATCTGGTTTACTTGAAGTTGTTAGAGACCTTTTTCAAAACCAATCTCCATGTAAATATGTAACATAAAAATTCAGTCCCTTCCTGTCTTACCTCCAGAGGCTGTTTAATGAAGTCATAGAGGCGGCAAACAGTAACAAGGCTTTCATTGACGTACTTGGTTTTGATTAGTGCTAACCAGACTGTGACTACCAACTGCAGGGAAAACAGTCTGTACGTGTTTCGGTCATTGGATTGATTTTTGATTTTTTTTTTTAAGAACAAGTACTCAAAAATAAAGAACAAATGGTTGGATTTTGTTTTAAAACACACACATTAGGTTAAATTAAAATATGAGTCTTTCTTATGGTCAAAAAAGGATCAGTAGTAATTTAAAAATGTTTTATTTGCGTGTTTAGAATGATAAATAAATAAAAATTACTGGCAAACAAACAAAAATATTTTTGTCATATTTTGACACTGGATGTTATCATCAAGAATACAGCACAGTGATGATATTATATATTTATAAATATTAAATTATATATTATATATATATATATATATATATATATATATATATATATATATATATATATATATTTATATTAAAGAATAGCTGTGTTAGTGTCAAAGGAGTGGAGACTGTTTAGGTTCTGTTTGGAAAATATGTACTGGCTGTGACAAATGGATATGGACAATGTTTTCCTACACAATAAAAGCCTAAAAGCCTAGCATTTATTGATTGCCTGCTGCCTGTCATGCATGAGTTTTAGACTAAAATTGTCGTCTTGAAAATAACATGATGTACAATCCCATGCAATACTGCTAGGTCTCACACTCTGACTATGTGTTATTAATGGCTCTCAACTACTACCACATCACATTTTAGCTCAATATCTGTGACACTGACAGAACTTTCTACATTTTTGTGTTTTCTCAGTTGGCTGTGGTGGCCATTTTGAGTTTGGTTGAGATATACATCAATTTTTTCCTGAAAGTTTTATTAAAATCTATAATCTGATGTAAGATGTATTTTACTCACAGGTAACACAGAGTTGACTCAAAATAGATTCTGTGTGATTAGGTAACACTTAGAGTATGTGTTGGATATGACTTTAACCTACTTTTACACCAAATTCTAGCAAAATATCTGTAAAACTGGCTCAGTTGTAGCCATTTTGGTGTTTTGTAAGCTTTGTTGATTGTGACAGCCATCTTGAATCAGGTTTACTTCAAAGGGTAATCAGTTATAGATGTACATCTCATGATTATTTTCTGAAAATTTGATTAAAATTTATTCAGTGGTTGAGGAGATACTTCAGTAACAGACACACAAACACACAAGCAAAAACATAATTGTCCGCCTTCATCTTTCTATGTTGGGCAAATGAAACTAAAACAAAGAAAATTATTATTGTTAACACAAAATTACAAGAGTGTGGCAAATGCAGTCTGTGTGATGGATATAAACAGATAAACTCACAAAACTCAGTTAAAACAAATGTAGCTTTAAAACAAAATGGCTTTTTGCTATTCAGATTCTGTGCATCAAATAAATTGCTCACTTCTGCTGATTAACAACAAAGGCTGTGTATAAACCTCAACTTAAATACATGGCTGATAAATGAGAAAATTACATTTTATGTTGGACACTAAACTCTTCACATAACAAGTGCTACTATTATTTAAATAAAATAAATAATAATATTAGTGCTTGGGATTTAATTTTTACACATAAGGCTGGTCTCCGCAATGTCTGCTCAAAAAAATTCTGGGCCCTGAGCAAATTTGGTTCGGGACCTCTGGTTTAAATAGTGAGTCTTTAAAAAAAATGTCCTTCACAAAGAATTAGAACTGCTTCATTTTCAGGAGCTTATATAGCACGCCTGCTTTTCCTGTGATTCATTAGCAAAATAAAGAACAACATTATCACTTAAAATGCACTGCAAATCTTCTTTAGCTCTTGGCGGATAATTGACACTAGGATTGGTGTGTCTGTGTGTGTGTGTGTGTGTGTGTGTGTGTGCGATTCCTCCATGTTGGTTTGCACTTAATGATTAAGAAAATGAAGAGGAGAGGGAGAATGCGCGCATTCTAAATGTTTTAATTATTGTGAGTCATTTCAGCAGATTATCTGTAGTGTCATGTGTTCCCAGAACTGCAAGCAGGCAGACATGTGAGTGAAACCCGACTCTGATTTCCCAGAAAGCATTTGGATGATTTGGCTTTCCATTTTCTTCTTGTACTCCCAGCGCACAGATTCTGCAGCTGTTGGGTCCAAGATCTCCTGAACATAGTGCCAGGAAAGAGCAGATGAATCATAACTCACATTTGCCGGGCACTGGAGACAGTGTGGGTTCCTCCTTTTCTCTCCATGTCCCAAAAAGAATTTAAAGCACTGGCATCATGATGTGTGTCTGAGGCCGGGGGCTAGCCTTGAGGCTGATCCCAACAGGGAGTCAAACGTGGGCAATACTGAGCAGAAACAGAAGGCGCTTCCTCTCTTTTCTCAGGAAGCTCCACAAATGGAAGCACTGGTGAAGACACAACAAAGCCCTCAGCTGCACTCACATGTCATAGTTTATGTTGCCTTTCATCTCTGGATGAGGTCAAATGTGGTGGTATTTATTTTGAGATCACTTCTGTACTTTTTGCAATGTCACTGTGATTGAGAACTTTGCAAATGCATCAACAAAAGGATTCCTTTTGTTTGTGATTTTTGATGATATCTCTGCTTCACCTGCACCACAACTTGACAACTTTCTATGGATCCATCGGAATATTTGCTGTCTTTGTAAAAACAAGGTAGGTTATCTTACCTGGTGGTTACCCTGGTGTTCTTAGGGTTTGGTTTATAGACAGGAACTTCTTAGCTGTGACTGCTCTCAAAATTGTGAAACAAAATGGGCAACTTTTCTGTTGCACTGACTTCAGAATGTGACCAATGACCAGCAAGCAGTGTAGCCAAGTTTTGTGTGGCCAGTTTTTGGAAATCACAATCTATTTTGTGTATACGGCTTGCATAACTCTATGCACATTATTTCATTGCCCGGCTCACTTTATACCCACCTTGGCCACCACATTTATGATTTAATCTACTTGGCTGCACTTAGAAAATAAATAGGCAGCTTTGGGCCAGCGCTTTAATTGTTTTATGTATCTTTGGTAGAAGTTAGACCTGCACATTTGCAGCTCAAGATGTTTTCTGAATGACCTCTGAGTGTTTGTGACGTTTTTATGCGCTGATTGCAGGAGTTTTAAAAAACAAACAAAATGTAGGCTGTTATTTTGGTGGGTGCACCCCAGGACATCTAAAGGCATTACAGACCTGTTATTGCTCAATCAGCCATGGTAAAATGCCACTACTCTTGTTTTTTTTTTTTGTTTGTTTGTTTGTTTTCTTTTTTTTTTTACTAATCTGGGGAAGGGTGCACCAAGCCGGTGCAATCTGCCCCAGGGACAGTGAGAGTTGAAGGTTTGACTGGGGCAGTACACTGGTCAAAGGGTATTACGATACACATGTCATACAGACAGGTCAAGGAGGAAACTTCCTGTGAAGCTGAAGGAAAGCTCTGCACCATGGCTGTAATTATAGGAGTTCTTTTTTGTTGTTGTTGTTGTTGTTGTTCACAAACTTTGATAACATATTTTTTCCCAAGTGCAAACAGTGAATACAATGTGAAGTTACAAATACATACATGTCTCATTTTTTTGGGAACATGCTCAAAATTTATGTAACACAAACACAGTCTTGCAACTTGCACAAGGATACTAAAACCTGTCAAGCTCAAGGGACTACTGGGTGGATTTTTATATTTGAGACCAACAGAAAGTTGCAATACTGACGATGAATCAAAAGTTTTATTCTCTAGTAGGTCTATGTTCACTGGGCTGTGACTGTTGGACACTAGTTGGAGAATCAAAATTGAAGTCAAGTTGCAATAAATATGCAAATTTTTCGTTAGAATTTTCTCTAAATTTGTACTTAAAACATGTTTGCGAACTATACAGTATGTGCCAGGAGTTTGCATACATGTTGTGCAAATGTTTAGCAACAATCCTGCAACAAAATTGCTCGATGATAATGAGCAGTTCTTACAAAAGTCTTGCAACAATGGCATGAAAGTTACATGTGACAATATATAACTATTGGGTCTGTGCCCTTGCAGAATAGAATGGTGGAAAAGCAGATAGTGATGATCATGCCTTTGTTCAAAGTATTGAAAGACATCCACAGATGTATTAAATTGCATATTGCACATTATCTGCTATTTAGCTCTTCTACTCCAACTGGTAACTGCTCCATCTCTGCATTAGATTCACAAAGTAAACAACTCCAATTATACACTTTGTTGGCGCATCAAGATCAGCAGGTGTGAGACATTTTCAGCTGTCTGCTAAATTTGACTGCACAAATGCATCAGGCACAAAAGTGGCAGAGAGAAAAAGAAAACTGATTGTCTAACAGTGACTTCCAGGTCTGAAAATTGAAGTAAAGAGAAACTCCTTGAAACTGCATGAGAAATATCTCACAAAAAGTATTAGGGAGGAATCATGTTCAAAATGGTGTTTGTAGATCAACAAGAGAAATTTTGGACTTCACTCAACTATACACTAAGTATATTTTGTATTGATAAGAAATCATATTGGTTTCTTTAATTTGAATACATCCAGTCTTTGTTAACCCAAAAACTAAATTGATTAGTGTTAGAGACAGGTTCCAGATGCCCATGATGCCTCACCGATTATTTCTAGAGGAAATCTGCAGACAAATCATGTCATGCAAGGAAACTTAGAACCCCATTTTGGAAATTTATTTGTAAATATTAACAATTTGTCACAGACGGTCACAATCCAGTGAGATACAGATACTTTGGGTAATGACAGAAAAAGGTTGTGATATGAAGGGATTTGATAGTGCCATGCAGAAGACTTAGAGCTACCACTTGCTGTGCTTTGTTTTTGTACTGGTTTTTAATTTTGTGTATTTTTGACACAACTAGTTTGTCATTTCCTTTTTTTATGATCATCAAAACCTTTGTTGAAGTGATACTGAGTCCAGAGATTTTATTTGCCCTCACAACATACCGGAGCACACTGCTAGAAGATCTGGCTCTAAGTAGAAAGTAATCCCTGCCAGCAGCAGGACACTGAGGGTAAAAAAAACAGCTGGCAGAGAAGCTACTGCTGTCCTTCTACCACTGCTACTGAGTCACCGCATCTCAACATGGTTCACCAGTAGCTCATCAATGGACAAAAGCACCCCAGAGGGTCATCTACACAGTACAAAAAAAATCTATGGTTGCCCTCTGCCCTCCAAAGAGAATATTTACAGCTCTTGCTGTTTTCAGAGGTCCATAGCAGCATGGCAGATTCATCTATCAGACTGTTGTGACCCTTGAAGTGGCTTTGAGATCCTTTATTTCTGAAAGAGCTCAAAGAAATGGCTAGGTGCAACACCACTGGCACTACTTTGTTAAAGCTCTACAGTTGCATTTTGTTGTCCTCGTGCTACAGTCCTGATACTATGTGTGCCAAGAGGAAAAGGTTGTTGGTCAGAGGAAGAGACTAACAATAGAATTTTATGTTTTTGTCAAAATGTTGATAGTACTGTATTAACATTAGTTTGTCTTTGACTTGTAGCCTTTATTTTCAATAAAGGTACCAATGCATAAACATTTAAGACCTTTATTGTTAGGCTTCAGAGTACTGTTTTCTGGTTTCTTCAGTATGTTTTTGTTCTTCTGCAGTCTCTGCATACTTTGTGCTATTGTACCCATTCAAATGTTCTTGCTCAATCAAGAATTCTGTGCAATGACTTTTGATTTGTCCATCCATTTTTTTTATCCACTTCTCCATTCCAGGTCACAGGGAGCTGATGCCTATCTCCAGCAGTCACTGTGTGAGAGGTGGGGGACACCCTGGACAGGTCACAAGTCCATTGCAGGGCCACTTAGAGACAAACAACCATTCACACCAAGGGACAATTTAAGAGTTACTAATTAATCTAACATGCATGTTTTTTTGGAGGGGTTTTTTTCGCTGTTTTTTTTGTCATTGTGTTTGTGGTCTGTGGGAGGAAACCGGAGTATCCAGAGTAAACCAATGTGCACACAAAGAGAACATACAAACTCCACCCAGAAAGGCCCAAGGCCGAGATGCAATCCTGCAACGTTCATGCTGGGAGGCGACAGCTCTAACCACTATGCCGCTGTGCCACCACTTTAGATGTGTGATTTTTGAAAATATTTAACTTTATTTACAATTATTTTCCCCAAGGAAATATATTGCGATCTTTTCAATTCATTCCAACATTGTTCTTTTTGAAATTACTTCAACATGCATACTCTTCTTATAGTTAAAACATGAAAATACTTACATTTTGTCACCTTAGTAAAAGTAAATTCCAAAGTTGCTGCATGTTGAACTGTTAGCCACTAGCTGACACCCTTTAACATTTTGTAGTTTTTTTTTTTTTTTACTTTTAGGGTTAGATAAATAAAATATTTTTTCTTCTTCTTAGGATTACAGAAACACTGTAGTGCTTCTTTTACCAGTTGATGTAGAGTTCCAGTTTTTCAATTTTCCTGTTTTAGATTTCTGGGATGTTGTGTTTCACTTTTTCTGCTTCTGCTGCCCTTTTGGTGGATAACTTTTAGTTCAGTTATCCACTTGGTGCTTGCATTTCGGTCCTCTTCACTATGAACTGTGATCAAATCTAGTACTTTTAGCAAAAAAACTTCACATGTTTCTGCTCTCTCCGTGTCAGCATGAATTGTTATTCTGTTTACCTGTGCTATATCATATTATTTATTCAAAGGATTTTTTAAATGTCTTATGAATGATATTGCTATATTTGACAAAATTTTCTGTTTTTAGAGGTTGAATGCAAAATCCAAACTAGCCTTGTAGGAGCAAAACACTAAGTTGATGGAAAATAAATCCGATATAGTGCAAGTAGATTAAACTGCCAATAACATCCAACCATCTCACAAGTTTTTATAAAGGCTTTGGTGATGCATGTTGGCAGGGTGAGAAAACCTATTCACTGAAGCCAGACATTTGCAGCAGCTCAAGAAGACACAAGAAAAAACAACTCTCCTCAGGTTGCCAAAGTGTCTTTCTGTGTGTGTGTGTGCAGAGGTGGACTGCAAATAAAAACCAGCCCTGGAATTTTTTCCCAAATAGATCCAATCAACCACTAACAGGGTTGTCATTAAATCTCATGTCACAAAACTGTATCACAAAGTATTTACAGTAGAATGTCATAACAATTAACAAAATATTAGTTCAGTTCTGCTGTGGTTAGTTGTTTTATAATACTGTTATTTTACAATATTGCTGATTCAAACCTGCTTCATCCTAAGGATAAAACCACTAAACACAATATCAGCAACATGGTGTATGCAGTCCACTGCAGCGAGCAATATTCAGACTTCTATATTGGAGAAAGAAAACAGGAGCTACATAAACAGATGGTGAAACATAGAAAAACAGCTCGTCAGGTCAAGCCTCAGCAGTTCATCTACATCTGAAAGACCAGGGACACTCTTTTGGGGACAGTAGTGTGCAGATTTTAGACAAGGAAGACAGCTGGTTTGAAAGAGGAGTTAAAGAAGCCATCAATATTAAACATGAAAAACTAACAATAAACTGAGAAGGTGGCCTCAGGATCCATCTTTTGAACACCAATAGTGCAGCCTTGATTCATCTTTCCAGGCAGTTTCACAACCATTCAGATGTCTTTAAGAATCAAAAAATGTCCAGATGCCTTCTATTTAATCACTTAGGTTTGGTTAAATTTGAAACCCTATAAAGCCACCTTTTTCATTTGCTAACATGTCAACAGTGGCATCAGTAGATGTGTTATGTTTTACACTTCTGTATAATACCCTGGTCTACTGTTGAGGTGCCTAAATGACCTCACTGCAATGATGAGGTCCAATCATGGTCATCTCAAGTATTTTTTCATATCTATTTTCAAATAATTTTCATCTTAAACCCTCATGCAAATCTTGTTAATAGAAGCTGATTGAAAGCCTATGGTCCCCTTTACGCTGGATTACAACCTTACTGCGCTCTGTGACCAACACAATCTATTACAGCATGGCTGGATTGTGCCATATTTGAAACATCCCTAACTCTGAAGGCACTCATGACACTGCTATGCTTTGGTACCCACCAAATCAGTTTTTCCTGCTATTTTCTATGTAACCGAGACCCCCTCCTGCAACCTCACCACACTCTTTGCCCCTGCCCTGGCACGGCTTTCTCAGGATGTGTTACAAGGTTATGCCGAACATGCAAGCATGACGCTACCACTATAAGTATCATGTCTGTGCTGGGTTGTTTCCATGACCATGTCACAATCACAGTTATGGTCCAGGCATGAGGTCACTGTGGCCAGTCCTAAGCCACATCAGTGTACAGAGGCCCTGTGTCATGGGTCCACTGCCACTGCTCCTCCATGCTTAATCCAGCACCCTGATATGCTGCCATAATGATGATCAACCACCACCATGTTGCTACAGAAGATTTGTGCTTCCTCAAAACTATTGTGGATTTAAAATGCTCTATCATTCGTAACAGAGTGCCCACAATGTCCACCTGAAGACCTCCCTAAGACCCCGAAAAGACCATCTAGGTTATTTTTTATGTCAAAGCAGGATTGTCACCCAATGTGAAAAAAATCTAAGAGAGGAATAAATAGAAAACTGAATAATAGATGTACATGTTTTTGTCTCTGTCTGGAAACTTACCAGAATGTCTTGCTCACACAAAACACCCTCTACTGTCTGTCCCTCATCATGACCAGCTTGTAGATGCACATCAGGTTCAGCTTCCACCTGGTCCTCGACAGTCTTGCTGGCTGATTCAGTGCTTTGGTTGACACCTAGAACTACATTTCTGCTGCTGCTGGCAGTTGCACTGCAGCCAAAAAAACTCTGTGAGCTTCATGCATCATTTTTGAGAGACTTTAACTTTCTTTTCTTTCAACTTTTCCCATCTGTCTTTCTCATTTCTGCTTGCCATCATTCCTGTAGCTAATGATTCACTCTTCTTTGTTGTTTTTTACATTTGACAGACTATTGTTTCAGTAGCCCCTGCTGCTGTTGGAATTAGAAACATCAAATCTGTCTTTTTTTATGAACAAACTAGGCAGACCCATGGTTGTTCTGGACTTCTGCAGGACATACAGATTGTCAGTCAGTCCCTGTGTGTGTGTGTGTGTGTGTGCATATTTGCATGTGAGTATAAATGCTGTGTTTCATCCTTAAATATAAAGGAAGAGTGTTAGAGAGCAGAGCCCTTTCCCACTACTTTAATCCAAACTAATCCTTCATACTGTACACTGCTCTCACGCTACTCTTCTCTAATTACATGGATTCTTCATCTTGCTGAATCAGTTTTTTTTTTCAGTTTACATAAAATCCTTCATACATTTTCTGCATGCAAAATAAAAAAGGAGTGCTTACTCTCTAGTATGTTGCTAAAAATTCAGTCTAGCAAGAATTGGGCAGGCATGTGATCCATGAGACTGAGCTCTTCAGCAGGTCTTCAAGTTCTGAAGAAGCCTGTTAATCACTCAGTCATTCAAATCAGGTGTGTCAAAGCAGAGAAACACCTAAAACATGCAGCATAGTGGCCGTCCATAACCAACCAACACCACTGCGAAAGTTGTGGATTCTTTGGGATAAGGGAGATGACGAATAAAAGTAAATTGTCGCCAGTGTTAAAATAAAATAGCAACCTCCATAAAATAAACATGAATTAAATGTCTTCGTGAGACCTATGATCTAAGATTACAAAGCTGAACTGTTTACTGGAATCAATAATCTGGTCACATAACACTTTGCTTTTCTCTGGAGTTCATTATGATGGATGTCTTTATAGTAAAGGCTGCGATGGATAAACCAGGCAAACATATGCAGAAGTGATTTGAAACCACTGAGCAGAGAACCTGATGATTTAAAGCAACAATTAAAAGTACTAGGTTTCCGCAGGGCCATAGTGACGTAGTTAAGGCAAATGTTCGTCTGCAGATTACCTTGAAACAAAGGCACAGGATGTGACCAACTTTTATCACACACAATTATTTGCACACAAAAATAAATCATTCTTAAAAATTGGCTGTGCAAACCGCAGCTGTATGGCTCACTGCTTACAAGCACTCAGAATTCAATGAGACTGCTTATAACTTTCCTTGACTTGCTTATCATAATTACAAATGCATTAGTGTTAATACATTTCATCGCTAGTTTGTTTGGATGGAATTTGTGAAAAAGTAGTACAGATGTGCTGATATCACTAAAAATGTTTAAATCCTGATCAACACTCTTTCTGGCTTATCTATAAGACATGAACAATGATTGATAGTAAACAAGAACAACATGAAAATCTTGGTGAGATTCTGCTGGTGAAAAGGATCACATCTGACTACTTTCCAGCACCAGAAGCAAGATTTCCCATGGTGCCTCGGTTAATGGAGCTCCTCTCAAGGAGCGCTCACGCTCTCAGAGGACCCCCAAGATCTACTGGTCTTTCATCAGCCTCTGGGTATTCTTGCTTCTGCTGGAGAAATAATTACTGAAGAGCTGAAATGCAGAGCAATATTTCTCCTGTCTCTGACCCCAGAGGCCTGATTGCCAAATCATTTGAAGTATGAAATGAATGAGGCAAGAAGAGCTGGAGCTTATGCATGAATAACAAATGAGGGATCTAAGTTTCATGACCCGTTTTTAGTCGTCCTGTTAGAGTCCCCTTAAATAAGATAAAGATTTGATCAAACATGGAATGTATTTTTCTCAAAAAGCATAAAAATCAAAAGAACTGGTAGGAGGCAAATGGTAAATAATGATGATCTGGCTGTCTGAAGTAAATTCTCACAATCTGCCAATAAACCTTTTATTTGGGAGAAAGTCAGGCCTTATTTGTTTCTTCCACTCCATTCTCTGAATTCCTTTTCTCTCTTTTCCATCCCCACTTCCCAGCCCTGACTCTTTTTCGCCTCTCCTTGCATCTTTCTCTGGAGCTCTGCTTGCAGAACTGCCTCTCCTCAAACTCCTGCAGCACTTAACAAAAATGGATGCCCTGCTGAGAGCAGCCACCACTCCTAGAATGAGTGGGAGATGAAAGGAAACGTGCAAGAGGGAGAGGCAAGACAACAAGAATAAAGAAAAAGGGCCCAGACGAAGGGTCCTAAATCATTGCCTGTTTTACGCTACAAGATTTGAGGGGAAGCTTAGCAATTTCGTTTTATTTGGCATGAAAGAAGAATAAAGATCAAGTTACCAGAGGTTCCACCAGAAAAATGTCTGACTGTCAGGAGAAGAGAAAGAACAAATAGTCATTTATTAAAGCACTTACAATCTGTGTTTAAGTAGTTTTGACAAGGACTTCTTGTGCCTGTTATCTGTGAAAGCTAAAGTAGCCTGGTGTTACGAGATCTAAACCTACCTGGGGAAATGCTTGGCAGCATTTTAGAATTTAATTGAGCACATCAAAACCACAATGTGAATACTCTCAGGCCCTGTCCACACAGGAACAGCGTTTTGTAAATATGCAAAAAAAAATTTTATTGTTTCAGCCTTGGATCCACAATAAAACATATTTAAGGAGCCCCCAAACTGTATTTTTTTAAAAAAAAGCTCCAGAATAATTGCCAGAATAAAAAAAGTCTTCAAATGTTACTGTTGTGTTCTCATGTGGACAGCCAAAATGCAACCTTTTGAAAACAATGACGCCATAGTTCCACCTCTAGCCTAATCTCTGACCCGAAGTGTGACAGAGATAGCAGCAATAATGCCAGAACACGTGTGTTGCAGATGCTTGTTGCTCAACTACAGCAAAACCTTCATGTATTGCTTCAATGAACAGAATGAACAGACAAGGCTGACAAACAATAACATTACTTTAAATAGAGCAGAACAAAAACCCCTTATTACATCTAGGAATCTAAGGCCAAAAAGGGCTTTATCACGTCACTGAACATTCTTTTTCAACAACACTAAAAATGAATAAGTTGAAAAAAGAAAAATCAACAATATATATCAAGTAAACAGGTAGAAATGTGGGAAATGGGGATCGTTTTAAAAGACTGACACTTTTGTATGCATAATTTAACTTGACATGTTTTAACCAATGACAGTAAACACCTTCCCCCACCCTCCCTTTCTGAATACTGACTGAAAAGTGTTTTATAAATATTTATATGCTCCGCGTCTTGTTTCCTGTTTTTCCTGGTGTATTTTTGTGCAGCGTTACAGCACTGTATATAGACCTCGTTACTATAGAGTTTTGAGTAATTTTCTGCGGTTTTTGTGGACAACATTTCTAGAAAGTAAGAAAAAGGTTGTTTGGCGAAAGCATTTTTGTCTGTAGAAGGCCTCAAATTAATAATATATTACCAAACTCTAATTTGTTTAAACTACCTTGTCTTCATTCAGGGGTTACCTCAGTGAGAAAAGAGTTGGCAATTGTTCGACTCAGAATGCCCTTCCTGATGCAACCTGGGCTCAAACCTGCCACACTGACCACCAAGCTACCACATCCAGAATTTCTTTTGTTAATTAGGATGACCCAAGGGTTGTATCTGACTCTTACACTTTTCAAAATGAATATATGTACATGTATAAAACTCACAATAAGAAGTTACAAACAAATTGAGTTCTGGGCTGCATCCAAAACTTCCACCGTTTTGAAAGTATTTCAGCAGATGGAATGTGCTCTGTCACCTTTCCTACCAACAGTAAAGATGTGAGGATGCTGTTCAGGACTGTTCAGAGTTTGGCCAATTTGGTGAGATATGCAACTATTCAATTATTTGCACGTCTATTTAGGCTTAGCTTTAGTATACTAAATGCTGAAAATTTAATTCATTGAGCATTTTCTGTAATCCACACTGGGTCAAAACTATGTATACAGGCTCAGATATACACTTACAACCCAACTAATATTTGATTAAATGTCCCTTAGTAAGTTGTACCTGAATCACAGGCTTTTTGGATCCATCAACAAGCTTCTGGCTTAATTTTGTCTGAATATTTGACCACTCTACTTGGCAGAATTGGTCGAGATCAATTAAACTGGCTGGTTTACTGGCACAAACCCAGCTTTTGAACATAGTCTACAAAATTTTAATTGGGTTAAGATCAGATCTTTGGGAAGACTATTCCAGAAGCTTAATTCTATCCAGCTTTATCCATTGAGAGACCAGTTTTAATATGTGTCCTGTTGGAACACCCAAAATGTGTCTAAATTTCAACAATATAACTGATTTGAAGTGAATTTGAAGACTTTGGAGGTAGTCCACATTCTTCATTATTCCGTTCCCTTTGTGCTGTGCACCAGTAGCACAGCATGATGCACCCACCACCATGCTCAACAGTTGGTACACTGTTTTTAGGTTTAAAAGCCTCACCTTGACTCTTCTAAAGATGCTTCTTATTACTGTAGACAAATGGCTCAATCTTTGTTCCAGAAGTTTTCAGTTTATGGGCCTCGTGGTTCCTTGGTTGTTCCTGAACATTGTAATCAATTTCCTTTCATCTGAGGGGGACAGATGAGTATTAGGCATTCCAACGAGTGCTGTCAAACAAATCTTTGCTGGCAAAGAGAAACTACCAGCTGCAGTTGATCATGATTACTGTTGAGAAGTTACTAGACCTTGGCTTTCTCAACTTAAAATGAACTCTAGAACCTTCAGTACCATCTTTTAGTATATTTAGTTAATTGTATGTACATATTTGAGCCAGTATAATTTTGACCCTTAGCGGGTTAGAGAATATCCACAATAAATTTCAACTTGTCCACAAAATTTTTGTTTTAAAAAAATCATTGGAATTGTAGGTTGTATAGTCAATCCACTCTGAAAAACAAAATGAATCAAAGAAATTATTAACAGCCTAAAATGTCATTTAAGCTTATGATGCATGCAGGTAAACCTCTGACCACAACTGTATCTCCTGATACAAACAGAGGACAGTGAGATTGTGGTTGCAGATCTTTACACTACACTACATCCCAGCAGTCACACACTAACACTGACGAAACAGCAACACTGTAAGCTGCAATCGTTCTTGAAAATTCTGTTTTCCTACTCCTCCAACATGTTGGTGGACTTGGATGTATGGCCTACACATAAATAATAAATGATGGAGAAAACTGCCAAACAGAAATCTAAATCAACAAGTCTTTTCTACAGTACTCCTTTAGGCTCTTACTATCTTAAGTTTCAGCTATCACACAAGAAAATGCAGCTGTATGTCCTAGAAATGAGTTCCCAGGAGCTCAAAACCACCATCTCCTGGGTCAAAGTCTGTTAAACTTATTTCTATGTTCTTCTTGTTTAGGATTCAATGTAGCATTATTTACTGTTAGAAAAATATTTTTGTGTTTACAGCTCATTAGAAAGCCCTAACAAGTACAGATATTTTTTTCAAACAGGCTAAATTACAATTCCAAGCAACAGCATGTAATTAGTGAAGTCATCCTACATCAGGTTTTTAAAGCTATTGATAAAAAAACAACCCCAGTGAAAATAAAAGAATGTACACAGTTTGATACACTTTCAAAAAAGTTAGAAAATCATTTTGTGGTTGTTAGGTTTGGAACAACAAAGTACCATTTATGTAATTGTTTTAAATTTGCCAAGACAAATAAAACAGCTGATAAGTGATAAGTGATTATTATGGAAGAGGATTAGGGCCACAGAGGGACAAATTTTTTTTTTTTTTCAGAATGCTGACATTTTCTCTCTCAGAATTCCAGAAATGTTTCTTTTTTTTCCACCATGGCCTTAATCTTCTTTCATAAATTATGACTAAAACAGTTTTAGCTTTAATTTTACTTGTGATTATTTGCTTGTTTTTATGTAAAATGAAGGTGGTTATCACGTATAATGACAATGACAGTAGCAAACTTAAAAATATAAGTGGGGATAAACTCAAAAGTATTAGCCTTGTAATACTTACACAAAGTCTATGTTTATAAACTTGTGTTTCTGTACAAGTACTGCTGTTTTCTCAGAGTATTTCAAATACTGCAAAAATCACTTTGTTGCACAGTCCCAATGACTGACTGCAGGATGATGGCAAGGTCCTTCCAGTATGATTCTTGGTACATGTAGAATATGCATCAACAGGCATTAGTGGCCACCTTGATACAAATTTGCAACGGTAGTTTATAAGGGGTTACACTGTGTTCAGTTTCCAAGTGATGTTTCCACCTGAAACTAAACTCAGAGGTTAAACTTTTATGTGAGTGTGGTTTTAACTCTGGGAAAGCAAATCCACCAACAAACTGGAGGCTAATGGCTTAAAGGAGAAAAAAACATGTATAGATTACTTGATGTGTGTACAGCTGCCTCTGTAATCTCCCAAACCAGTGTAACCTGCAGAGATCCAGCGGGTCGAGACCATACTTAGCCCTGTGCCATCCCCCATCAGTCACTGAGTCTTTCCACAGTGGAGGTTCTGCTGCAGGTCCAAGACTGAGGGGGGTGACTGGGAGATTATGGAAAGAAGGAGGAGAAGGAGAAGAGAGGATTGCTGACTGGAGGATGCTGCAAAGTAATCCTCTTCATGTTGTGGATTTAATTTGTTCACAGACTGTTTTCTAAAAATACTCAGCGTATTATTTTGCATCCAAACAGTTTTGTGAGCAAGCCCTAATGCGTCGGGTAAATCCTGCAGGATAATTATGGGGAAGCAGTATGGTGTCGTGGGATGATCTCGTATCAAAGCGGACTGAGGAGTGTAAATATACTGAAGGGATGTGAGGCTAATGGGTTGCTTGACTATACAAAGAACAGGTCTTTTTGGATATCATACTTTGCCAACCCCCTTTTGCAGTATTCCACTCGGTTCAAAGATAAATCAGATAAAACAGCATGAAGCAGTACTCAGATAGAACCAGAGGCTTAAATAAGATACAACAGATATCACTGTGAAACAGTCCATTCCAAAGGAAACTGTTAATGACAAAAAAATCTTTGTAAACTATTGACCAATTAATTGAAAAAAAAAAATTGTAATATGATGAGAAACATGTCTCAATTCATTTCCTCCCTATTTTTCTGTGGTAAACTCTCAGGACCTTCAATGTATTCAAAAAAGGCCCTGGGTGGACCAAGGAATAAAAAAGTGAAATAATTATACTAAAATAATTTTTGCAAGATAAATGACTTACTGGTCTATAACATAATAGTATTAGACAAGCCTGTCTCTGTGTTTTCTGTTCAAAAGTTGTACCCTGGAGGAGTTTTCATTGGGAGAAAAAAAAAACAATCTATTTTTTTATTTTTTATTTATTGCAGTTGCTACAGAATATTTCTTTCACTCAGGATATTTTAATCCTTATCGAAATCTCCATACAGTCTCTATTAAAATAATGAGAGTGTAAGTTTGGATTGGCAGCTGGATCAACCAATCAAATTCAGAGTTGAAGATTTTTTTTTTAATTGTTGTTGTTGTTATTGTTGTTTTTGGATCTTTCCTGGGGGTTAGGGTTTTCTAGCTGACCTGATGGACCAGTTGCACAGGAGGCATAGGTATGGCTGATTAGCTGCCCTCAGCAACACTGAAAATAGAAACAGTTAAACATGATACTGTAGCTGAAATTTTATTGATCCCCTTTCCAAGATGACTAGCGCAAAAAAGATGGACACCTAATTTGGACACTTAACATTTAATTTGCAATCTGTTGAGGTTAGGATCTGTAATGATCCGCTTAGCAGAAGTAGAACTGAAAGATGGGAAAAAGTATAGGGAAAGCTTATTGTCTTTTTCAGTAATGCATCAAATTATCTTCTTTGTACGGGGACTATGTATCAATGTATAAATTGCCTTCACAAATGGATTTATGTATTAAACAAATACAAAATCTGTATCCGGCATTATTAAACTTTAGTAAACATATTACACCATAACGTAACATAATGATACTGAGGCCAGTTCATAGCATAAAACACCTGATTTAGAAGAAAAAATCAGTTCTAACACAAATACATAGAATGTAATTTGGTTACATGTAATGGTTCATGCATCTAAAGCTGGCTGTCAATAAATAGGTGATTACATATGAAATCTCATGTAATTATTCAGAAAATCAGAGGAGATAAAAAAAGGCTGATATTATTACCATACCAGCCTCAGGAGATGTTAGTGGTCCAAAGAACTGATGCAGGTCTTTGTTTCTTGGTTCCTCTGACAGAACAGGGATACTCTTCACCTGAAGCTGCTGCAGCAGGTTTACTAGCTCACCATCCGCTACAGAAACCATTTAACAACATACTTTATGGTTAGCTTTAAACTCATATTCCCTGACACTTAATTAGACACACTAGACACAGATTTAAATCCTCCCACTCATGTCTGTACTCACTGCTTATGTCTCAGTTTTGGATGAACGGGTGTATCGGATATCAGAATGATGATTTCAAGACACCACGAAAACGCAGGACAAACTCCACAATGTACTGATTAAGAAAACAAGATACACTATTTTAATGTCAAATTCTGGATGATTCTGTATTTTAAGAAGCGTGTGGCAACCTTGGACCAGCAAGGCCTGGGGCTGACCTATAGTTTTATCAGAGCACAAACTTGTGAGGATACTCTGTTTGGTCTCCAGTTCGGGTTTTTGTTTTCTCCTTGTTTTCACGTGTTCGGTTTTTTTGGCGCACCTGTCTTTAATGTTCTGATTACCTGTGTTTGTATTTAAGCGCCCTGTGGTTTTAGTTGGGTGTTGGGTCCCCGGCTTTGTAACGTGATCAGTTCCTCTATGACCAAGTTTTTGTATTTTTGTACTGGAAGTACTTCAGGCCTCGTCCCAGGGTTTTTTGGTTTTTGTAATAAAGAGCTTTTCAGATTTAACCTGCTGCACTCTGGTCCTCCTTCCACCGGAACTGTGACAAAACTGTAGGAAGCAAAAATGTTTTTTGCTCACCAAACTCCACAATGTACTGATTAAGAAAACAAAACCCACTATTTTAATGTCAAATTCTGGATGATTCTGTATTTTAAGAAGCATGAGGCAACCTTGGACCAGCAAGGCCTGGGGCTGACCTATAGTTTTATCAGAGCACAAACTGTAGGAAACAAAAATGTTTGTTGCTCACCACAGGACAGTGAAATAATAAACTAAAAGCAATTATCTTGTTTGGACAATTGATGTCTTTTGCCCGCATAAAAAATACATTTGTGTCTGTTTTGTTTTTTCTAATGTTTTCAGTTTGAAAAGAACCACCAGTGAGTGAAATTGTTTTTTTTTTCTGTTTGTTTGTTTGTCTTTTAGCTGGTTTTGCTGCAATGGATTTACTACAGTGTTGTAGTCTATTCCATTAAACCCATTTGTTCCCATTTTGTTCCCACACGCTCACTTGTTGCATGGTTATTACAGGACTGTCCTAAATCTATTCCACAAGTTGCAGTTCATGCATCTTGACTTGACTTTGCTCTGTAATAAAAGTGTGATGTGTCTAAAAAGAGAAATTTCTCCTTTTGTGTAATGACATTAAAAACATTAATAGGCTGTGATTGTGACCTGTTTTATGCAAACATTTGTGGTCTAGTATGAGGAATTAGATTTAGAAGGCTCAGTTGTGATAGGTGCTCATTACCACTTATACATTTATTACATCAAACAAATTCACAGAACTTTATCTCCAACTCAGCAGCTTTTCTGAGTTTATTTTTTGGTTTTGTATATTAATTCTTTTGTGTGGTTAAAGACTCGATTTCTATTCGTAGCAGCCTGCTGGTTTCTTCTGATGTATCCAGGCTTCCTGCTCAGCAGTGAACAAGAGGCAGATATAACCTAAATGATAGATATGTACACGGAGAAAAGGAAATAGGATTCTCTTGATTTGTGGTTTTTAGGACCTAAGTAGTGTCAGCAAGCTGACGCCAAGAGTTTGTTGAGAAGTAATGGAAAAGAATAGCTGGAAAAAAAGTTCTTCTGCAATGTTTTTGTTACAAAATTGTTTTATGCATCTCATAAATTGTCCTAATTATTTTCTTGTCTGCTTGGATTAAAGCTACTTAATTATCTTATTTTGTTGGATTTAGATTCTTTCCTGACAAAAATCCAAAGGTTTAAATGAATGAAAACCCTTCAGGTTTTGATGTACAGGTCTCACCATGGTTGTGTCCTGTTACTTTAATTTTTTATTAAGTTATTATCGCCTGCCACAAATGGTTGAAGATAATCTTTGTGAGTGTGAGTGTGGGTAGCAAAATATCTCATGAACCAGTGAACAGATTTAAATGAAACCTTCAGAAAATAATTACTAGATTACATCTATTGATTATCATTTAGATTCAACACAATCCAATATGACCACAACAGCTAAGCAACATTAGCAAACCCATGATTGGCTATAACTCAATCAATTTTTTAATTTGTGGTAGTAGCTGAGAGTCATCCCTAACTTATACGCAAAAATCTACCTGATTGCGTTAGATCTGTTGTTAAAACGTTGACAATAACTGTTATGCCCAACTTGGTCTGTCTGTTAACAAAATGTCCCATGAATCACTTTGAGAAACCACTGGATGTACATCTACAACTCATTCATTTTTGGAGTCATGCCAGATCAAGATGGCCACCACAGCTAATCAACCTTAGGCAACACAAAAAATGACAGTTTTTACAAATATTGAGCTAAGGCCTGGTGTGGTTGTAGCTGACAGTCATTCCCAACATGTACACTGAGCACTAAGACAAATTGAAATATCGCATAGGATCACTCATGCCTTTTACAATGATACTGCCCTTTAAAAAAACACAATAAAAAAGATTCAGAACCTAAAGCTGGTTTGTATGAATATGAAGCTAAACATATGAAATACATATCAGAGCTATTTCCATACAGTGAGCATCATATTAGGCTAGTAAAAATTTGCAGACAGACAAACAGACAACATTTGATAAACCGTTAAATGAAGATAAATATGAAAAAACATACCTGTAAGCAGTTGACATCTGAGAAAAGACAGTAAAGCTTCAATACAGATAGAAGTCAAAACTCATTTTAGCTAAGCTCACTACAAGTTTCAAGATATCCCTTTTAAAGGCAAAAAGACAGTAGCAGAAGATTTAGGAAATCAACAATTTCAGAGCAAATGGACTGAAAAGTACAATATCTATTTCAAAAAAGTTTAAAAGCCTGCCTCTCTGATAATATGGAGGAGCATTAGTACCTATGGCATAGACAGCTTACACATCTGGAAAGGCAACATATAAAAGTTTTAGAACAACTTGTGCTTTCATCTAGCAAAAAATCCAGAAATGAAGACCCATGATTGTTGAACAGCTAAAATCCTATATCAGACAAGAATGAGACAACATTCCCCTCCAAAACCCCCAGCAGCTGCTCTCCTCAGTTCCTAGAGGCTAACAGACAGAAGAGGAGACGTTTCATAGTGGTAAACATGGCCCTATCCCAGTTTTGTTTTAGATGTGTTGCTGCCACAAAATTCTAAATTATCTAATTTTTTCCCCGAAAATAGTTCAATTTTATAGTTTCAATATTTAACATTTTTTACTATGTTCCATTGTAAATAAAATATGGGTATATGAAATTGAGCAAACCGGAATTGTCATTCTATTTTGTGTTCCCCTTGCCAGTGTTTGCAACTAAAGCAGTGCAGTGATTAAAGAATACAATGTGAAAAGACACTGCAGGTCAAATCATGCCTTTTTTTCTGCACTATTTCTAGAAGAACAGAAAGAACAAAGAGGTAAAATACAGGGGCTGCTCATATCTTTTCATCACAGTCAAGTGGTCCAAGTGGCCATTGGCTGCTTTTGCAACATTAACCAAACAGTCAAGCTTTTAGCTAAGTTTTGGTATTAGTCTTTCCTTAATATGTCACCAAAAAACAATTATACAAATAGCATGAATAGTTTCAGGACACAATAACATCTTAAGGCCCATGACTACATCGGCTTTTTAGCCTTTCCTATTTGACTCGCGGGAGGTCAATGACAAATCAAAAATCAAACATAAACCATTCTGCACACAAATCTGCTTATAACTTAAGCTTTTTTTATTATTATAATTTTTAGAAATCAGTTTTGGCATTGCTTTTATTTTGAAGGTAAGTGGATGTTTAGGCAAGTAGTGTCCATGCTGCAGCATTAAGAGTTTCTCCATCGATAAAAGGAGGCTGCGCAAGATTTAGGAGTTACTGTCATCAAAGGGCAAAAGTCGAAAAACAGAAAACTGACGCAGAACGCAGTTTTTAGCAAGATATGGATTTAAAAGTGTTAATTTACTGAAGTCCGTGAAAAATCATGTTGTTTTTAAAGATTGAAAATCAAATTGGCTCCATCACAAAAAACACTTAGAAATACAGACGTGCACATCAAAGACTTCCCATCTGGGAGGCTTTATCAATTTAAAACTGGACAGTGTGAAATAATAAAAAGTGTGAATTGATAGTGTGACTTGACAAAACTTCCTCAATGGGAAGAAAAACCTCCTCAACTACAGAAATGAAGTCCAGTTGCTTTGCTTTTTTTATTTTTGGGGATTTGTCATGTCCTGGATAACTAATATTCTCTACCAGCATAGAGTAAATCAATAAAACAAGAGTCCAAATTCTGATCTAAAAGTTTCCTAATATATTTATTCAATGGAAAACACAGCAAACAGAAGCTGGTAGAACGTCATAGTGCATTTAGCAGCTTTAAATAACTTAACTGATTTAGTTTCCCTGCTGTCTCTTATCTCCTTAGCCAATTGCTCTTATGCTGCTGCACTTAAGCCAAGGAAAAACAAGTGGAATGTACAGGACAAACAGGCCACTGTTTTATGGTCAACTAGTACTATTCTTTAGTCTTTGAAAACTAATATGATTGTCTCAACACTGCTGCAGCCACTGTCTCCTTTTCCCCCCCAAGATAGTTTGACTGATGTACACAGTACAGACTAGTGGCATTGAGTTGTTACTTGTTACCAAAACCTATAGGAAAATAAAAGATTAATTCTTTTTCAAAAAACGTGTCAACCAAAAATATTGTTGTCAACCATATATTACAATTGACAACATCAAATAGGCCATTTTTTTTACCGGCTTTTCCATGCAAGGTTGCAGAGGAGTTGGTGGCCATCTCCAGCAGTCACTGGGCAAGAGGAGGGGTACACCTAAATTGTCAATTTAGTGACAATAAGAGTTACCAATTAATCTAACATCCATGTCATAAGTCTGTGGAAGGAAACCAAAGTATCC
Organism: Kryptolebias marmoratus; assembly: GCF_001649575.2. Classification (NCBI taxonomy): domain Eukaryota; kingdom Metazoa; phylum Chordata; class Actinopteri; order Cyprinodontiformes; family Rivulidae; genus Kryptolebias; species Kryptolebias marmoratus. Next base: position 7,349,545 of record NC_051446.1, on the reverse strand, counting down.
CAAGAAACATGCATCAGGAGAAAAAAAAACTCCATACAGAAAGGCTTCAGCCAGGTTGTGAACCTGTCACCTTCTTGCTGTGAGGGGACAGCTCTAACCACTGCACCACCATTCTGCATCTAATAAGTCATATTAAAATGCTTTTCTCCTTTATATAGAATTAAACCTCTGACCTCACATTTGATACTGATCCACAGCGGAGTGCACTTATGGAGAGGTTTAATATCGTTAGCAGGTCATTCTGCACACTGCCACATTCACAGAAGAAGATAGTAAGAGCATATCTGACCTCAGTATATGGATTTTGGACAGTGTGAAAAATAATACAGATCACAGGTCACCATTTAATACCTAGGAGTCATTTTATTTTCAGGTGTTAAATGATTCTGATGCACACAGACACGTTCACTGATGCTTTGCTCATTTTGATGCAGCAGCTTCTGTTGGTGTTGTGATCCGATATGCAGAGGTCCATTTTCCTGTCTGGAACTTTGTTGTGCTTGTTCCAATTAAGCCGCATACTGCTGAGCTGCAGGAGCCCCCCTCAGCCCCTCGCTCACCTAAATGAGAACCCACTCTGGCTTTCATCAAGAAAAACATTCTGCCAAACAGCAACCTTCAAAATTACTAGAGATCTTTTTTTTTTCTTTCATCTTCTGTGTCTTATTTGGTGTGTCGGAGGTGTTAAAGAGAGGCAGGACAGAATCTGTCCGCCGCAGACAGAGCCGTGCCTCGTGGCTGGGCTTTACAATCACACCAGCAGGGTCCAGCACAGCGTGAGCTCAGACCAAATGAAAAATCAAAAGGCTTGAAAGACGACTGTCAAAAGGATATAGAACCAGGAGGATGAGAAAGTGGAATGAAGGACACTGGACAAGAGTATAAAGGAAATAAGAAACTGTCAATCAAGTTAAGTTTCTTTGTAAAGCACATTTAAAAATTAAAGGCCTAGAATTCCTTAAAGGAATGCATATCATGCATTCATGTAAGAGTTTTGGACTAAGATCATTTTGCATAGAGAAATAGAGAGTTGTCATCATTCTAGTCAAACAATAAAAATAACCTTATTTATAATCTCACACTCAAATTCTGTGTTGTGATGGACTCTCAGCTACTACCACACCAAATTTTACCTCATTATCAGTAGAATTCATTGAGTTATAGACATTTTTGTGTTAGACAGTATCGATCAGCTGTGCCAGGCTTCTTGAACTGGAATGACACTAAAAATTAATCAGTTCCATTGATTACTTTATATGAATTTTATTACAATTCGCCAGCGGTTCATGGAATATTTAGCTAACACACATAAAGGGTTTACTCCAATAGATAATGCCGTGTATGTGTTCTGAATGACTCTCAGGTACAACCACACCAGAATTTAGCAAGAATATTTGTAAAATTGACTCAAATATAACCATCTCTGTGTTCAGTTGGCTGTGGCAACCATCTTAAATTGGGTAGGCTCCAAAAGTTAAGAGATCTCGTAGAGATGCATCCAATAATTCTTTGAAAGTTTCATTAAAATCCTTCTGATGGATCATGAGATATTTTAAGAACAGACAGACAGAGTTGACTGCAAATGATTTTTGGCAAAAGAGTTTAATAAAAATCTTGTGCAATTGGTTTGAAAATTTGCTAGAAATCAATTTTACCTACAGCGACTCTAAATTATTTGTCAATGTCTATAAAATTGACTGAGTTATAGCTAAGTTTGTGTCTCCTAAGTTTGGTTGGCTGTGATGGCCATCTTAAATTGACTTCAAGACTTAGTCAGTTGTAGAGGCACACACAATTTTCTGAAGATTTTGGTAAAAAGTTGTTTATGAGATATTTTGTTAACAGAAAGACAATACTTAGAATGCTAAATATCTCACAAGATTGCATGAGACTGCTCATAACATCATTCAATAGTTTGATCAACTCAACTATAAACCCATCTCTTTATTTTACAAGAATTTAGTTTAAAACCCTGGCATAAAAGGTGGTGGGCGATATACATTACAGCAAGGAATGCTAGGCCTTTGGTTGTATTTATGTATTTGTATTTTTGCATATTTTAAATGTAATTGTTATACAGTGTATACTCATAGTGTGTGTTTGCTCCGCTGACTGCTTCTTTTTATTTTTCATTCTGCCTGTTTCCAAAAATCCTCTTTCAAGTCTTAACTCACATTATGGTGCTTCAAAGATCAGAGTGAGTGGAAAGGATTGTGATTTACCAGAGGAGATGCTGTTTTTACTTCTACAGCAGTAAGGTTTACATTGTGGAGACACTTTGATTTTTACCCAGAATGCTCATTGGTGTTTCTCTGGTTCATCTCTTCAACAGGTTCCTGTCATCAAACATTTCCATTCAATAAGGTTTGAGATTTTATCTTATTTAATTTTTTTGATTCAGACTGTTTATTCTTTCTGAGCTTCAGTCTTTATGCAGAAAATGGAATGTATATTAAAGTTTATTTTGGGTTAGAGAAAGCTTTAATCAAATAAAAATGAGAAAATGGATCAAAATTGCAGAAAATCTGAGATCTTTCAGTCTGAAAGCCCGAGGTATCAGACCTGTCTGTTGACTTTCCCCTGAGCTCCCACTGTTGGTTTGTTCTCAAGCAAAAGCAAACAGACATTTCTGTTTGTTGGAGCAACAGGAGTGTTTGCACTTTAACTGAAGAGTAGAGGAGGTCTGACTGAACCATCAGTCAAACAAAAATTGTCTATACAAGACAAGAACTGACTTAACACTGCTAAAAATCATATTATAAAGGTTATCATTCAGTGATGGATATTTACAGATACTAATACATAATTGTGTTCTTATTATTCTGTTTCCTTGTTCTTTTATTTTAAGATCCTTTGTGTTCAGTTGTTTCTCACTGGCTTCCTGTCTCATTGGCTTTTTTCCCCTTACATGTTCTTGTCCTCAGTTAACCCTTCACACACGTGGTAATTTTTCAAAAGGGGGTGTACAAATAAATACCACAAATTCAGACAAACTCTAAGCATTGATTGTGCAAGAATGAACTGCCATCAATCAGGATTTGGCTCAGAAGCTGATTGACAGCATGCCAGGGTGAATTGCAGGGGTCTTGAAATAGAACAGCCAACACTGCAAATATTGACTTTTTGCATAAACTTAATGGAATTGTCAATAAAACCTTTTGACACTTATGGAATGCTTGTAATTAAACTTCCGTTTACTGTACATTTTATGCTACCAGGTTTTCAACAAATACCAGAAGATCTTGTAAACACACAAGAAAAATGGTACTCATAATGTTCCATTACCTAAAGCCCTTATGATCCTTAGCTGCTCATTACTGACAAATATACATGTGGTAAACAAAGCTTATAGCACAGCGTAGGCCAGTGCCCTCTGAAAGTGCACATTTACACATGCAGAAAAGTGTTTAAATATGGTTGTAATGTGGGTGGTGTACACTTCTAAACATCTGTGACCAGCATGAAGAAATTGATAACTGCACACCGTTAACACTTGTCAACACTTCAAAGTACAGAAATAGTAATGATGCTTTGTTTGAGATTTCCCACCAGACAATTAACAGCATGTTTTACACTTTTTACATCAATGCAAACCATTGGAAGTTTTGTATATTCATTAATAAAAGAGCAATCTGCACCAGAACTATGGGGGCCAAAAACAGCAGTGACCTTTTGATATTGGAGCACAGAAGCACCTTTTATTACTGATGAAAACTAACAGAATCCCAACAACAAAAAGTGATCATTTCCAAATGAAACATGGCAGAATGCAGAGTTAAATGCTGTTTTTGAAACCGAAAACAATTAATGGCACATTTCTGCTTCTGTCCCAGTTTCCAAACTTGTCAGGATTTTTAAAATCAAATTGCAGCAGCATGAAACAACAGCTGTCAACTCTGACAGCTGTGTCTCTGACAGCTGCAGGATCACGCAACTTTAATTCCTGCATATACGCAGCATTTTATTGAATCTTTGCAGAAACCTGGATCTACTGGGAAATACTGAAGGACACTATATATAAAGAGAGAGAAAGAAAGAGAAAGATGTAAAAAAAACTGTTCTTACAAACGGATTCATTAAAAGACTAAATTTAAAACAGGCATCACTGAGCAAATAAAAAACAAATGTGAGTTGTCATAAGATCGGAGAGCTGTACAGAGTGTGTAAAGGAAAGACAATATGTCATCAACATATACTTAAATTTCATCACTCCATCTTTTTCAATTTGCACTAAATTAGATCTTAGAGGATCTTAAAACTAGAGGAGGATTGTCTGCTGTTATAAAATGTGTATTATATCATATTATACAGACACACATGCAGTTAGCATTCACATATACATAATAATTGGAATAATTGCAATTAAATGCAAAACTTTTATGAGAATAATCTCAACTAAGAATCATAATCACTGCCTAGCACTAGTATATATATATATATATATATATATATATATATATATATATATATATATATATATATATATATATATATATATAAAATTCCCTTCTCACCCTCCGCGGGTGGTCTTTGTTTCATCCTCTGAGCTCGGGTCCTCTACCAGAGGCCTGGG
>NC_051446.1:7336225-7344273 GCF_001649575.2 Kryptolebias marmoratus | reverse complement strand
CACCTCGTCCTCTGTTCCCCACTGTCTGAGACATTCGCTGAGTACATTGTCTGTTGAGGCCTTGTCCTTGATGTATTTATGGATCTTGGATGTTTCATCCTGGACAGTGGCTCTCACACTCACTAGTCCTCTGCCGCCGTCCTTACGGCTTGTTATATAGTTTTGCATTTAATTGCAATTATTCCAATTATTATGTGCAAAATGCAAAAATGGATAGAATAGTGTTTAGCACATTTTAAAGGTGCTGTTTTATGAACAAAAGTCCAATAACATTTGTGACCTGTCCTGGCATAATGAGTCATAATGAGTAATAATTATTTTGAAATTGTCCATCTCAAAAGCTTAATAGGGACCTATTATGCTTCCTTGAACAAGTTAAGATAGGTCTGTGGGCTGTACAAAACATGTTCATTACATTTAATAGACAAAAACATTCTCAGATATTGGGATTTCATCTGATCAGTGCTGCCTGTTATGAGCTCATTTCAGAATGAGCTGTTTTAGGGCTATGTCACTTTTATGAGCTGTTCAAACTACAACTTTCTGTGGCAATCTCGCGGAGACATTGCCATCAAAAACAAAATGAAGCCATGCAGCTCTGTTCTCACTGACTGGGAGAACATGCATGGACACATTCTATATCGTAGTCGATAACAAGACATTTCCCTTTTCCAGCAGACATTGTTCAGTGGTAAAACCAGCAGAACTAACGTGAAGTAATGAAGTGGGTGGAGCTCCACTTGGGTTGCTAGGTGAGGGGCTGGGCTCAGCTTGGGGTTGCTAGGTAACGGGGTTTGTGATGAAACAAATCTGAGGTTTTTGAAATTGGTCATTTTATCAGACACCAGAAAACATTCACTTATTGTTAAGAAATGGCTGGGTGTTTTGTTTTGTTTTGTTTTGGGGGTTTTTGCGCTTGGACTGTTTCTAGAAGCAGTAGATACCCAAGTGGAAGTACAAAAACACGCAAAAAGTGAATTTTGCATAACAGGTCTGTATATATATATATATATATATATATAAATTATATATAGTTTGTTGAAGTTTGGCAACTCTGAGCTAGCAACAATAAAGTTTCGCTAACAAAAGTAACAGTTTAAAAACAAATTTTCTTTTTTTGGTCTGGAGTGATGTTGTCAGAAACTCAAGCCTCATATTTCAAAAGAGAAATCCACCAATGTCACAATGAAATCACAGATTCTTCAAAGGAGTTCCCAGCGCTTCTGCAGCCAGCAGAAGAAAAACAGACAGATTTAAAGGAGACTAATAGGATTAGAATTAAAAGGATTATTTCTAAAGACATAACTACATGGAAACTTTGATTTAAAAGTAGATTAGGAAGAACTTTTGCTATTATAATAGTCGGCTCGTTAGATGCTGTTTTTATGAAAGCATTTTTTCCCAATCTTAACTATGGCAAAAATCAGTGTTTTCACTTTTCCTGCACTGCTACCTGTGCTCATTACGATTCATTTTGCCAGAACGATTCAAATTTTTTGTAAAAATTTAAACAAATAAGGTGCTTTGTAACAGCTGTATTCCATTATTACATTTATCCATTCCTCCAACTATACATTTTCCTTTTCGTCTGCATTGAGCCAGTTGCTGAGACACACAAAGTATTTTACATTTTTAGATGATAAAATACTCTCTTCTGTGCAACACGACCGACAAGAGAAAACAACCTTTCACAGGGTATGTGGTGTTGCAGGTGTGGCCAAGTACTTCTGTGCAATAGAGCCCAGCCTGCTGTGTGGTCTTCCATGTTAGGACCACAACTCTAAGGGACAGGCCTTTGTACTAATGGTGGGCTGTGCTTTGTATCAACACACACTGTTTTCAAACGAGCCTTCCTCCTGTTCAGAATCATATTTTGATGAAGCAGACAGTTCAGTACACTTTTTCTTTGGTGGCTCTGATTTTTCTACTTCCACAGGTTTCTCTGCAGCATCCTCCTTTTCCCTAAGTAAATTGGTGATTGAAGCCCACATCTCACCCCTCTCTGCTCTGGGTATGCCCTTGAGTTCCTTAAATCTTGGGTCCAATGCGGTAGCAATCTTCAGAAACGCAATGATGGCATTTTGTGTGCATGTCTCCAGGTCTAATTTGAATGTAGACTTGAATTTGACCACGCAGGCAGGCTCATCATCTGAGCTCTCCATCACCTGAGAGTGATGGCAAAAAGCAGGCAGAACAACAGAGAATAAAAGATACTTTCGTCCTCCCAGAATTTCAGTCACATACCTGCAGCAGCAACAACAACAAAAAAGTCAAACCCATTTGAGTCAAAATGTATTGCATTCGCTTACTTATACTGTCACAAAAAATGTCCTTTACATATTCATGGTACATTTAAACAACACATAAGAGATACAATTTCTTTTTCATGCACTCAGACAGGACAGTGAGAAATATATGAAATACATTCAGCTGTAGTTGGCATGGCAATCTTGGTCTTGTGTGTGGCGAGGACATCTCTCAATGGCTGTTCATTTCTGTGGATGCTTTTTATCATGGCCAGAGTCTAACTCCATCTGGTTGGAACGTCTCATGTAAGCGATTCTTTCTTTTGTCTGTGTTCAATTCATTGTTGTTCTAATTCTGAAGCATTAGCTGGACTGTGTTTAAAATGGCCCACAACTTTTCTGCGTTTGGCCAGGACATTGTCAAACACACTGTTCTGCAGAGACACTGTGACAGAACGCTGGAGTCTGTGTGCGACACAGGGGACGTGTTCAAGGGCAGATGTCTTGCAGCAGCCATCATATTTCTTGCACTATCCGTGCTAAGTGTACTGACTTTCTTTGAAATGTTCCACTGCTGAGCAACATAAATAAAATGTTTCACGCACATTTCAGCAAATGTCTCTCTTCTGTTTTTCATTATAGTCAGAGCATGTGTCTGCAGCTTCTGCTGTTCATCATTATAATGCACTGTAACTTCAAGGTAATTATGATTTCCCAGCGATGTCCAGTAGTCTCCAGTGAGAGCAATAGTTGGTGCATGTAACGCCATCGCTTTTGTAGCTCTCTCCTTTTTATACAACTCCTGTTTTCTTTGGGAGGCTCGTACATGCCGTCATTTGTTGTGATCCTAACAATGTACCACAGATCAGCATCTTCCTCAATACTAAGAGGCTTGCAGTTTGTAGCTATGCACTTTGCTATGACATTTGTTAACCTGTCCTGCTTTTGTTTATCAATTCTTCTCCTACAGCCTGCATCCAGCCTAGTCTGCTGAAGCCTCCCTCTACTGTTTGTTACGATGGGTGGTTTGCTAGCATCAGCGGTGTGTTCCGAATTTATGCAGGCTCAAACTACCCCAGTGATAAAACAATTCAGCATTGCAGTGCTTACAAATAACTTTGCTTTTATCCAGCTCACAGCTAGGAAGAGTTTTAAAATGAAAATGCCCATGTAAAAGTTTGGTACCTTTATCCAATTTTCTGTCCTCGCTATTTTCTGTTAGAGTTCATTTGAGCACTGTGCGGCAGCAGTCCTACAATACAAAGGCTCTCATTGGTTGAGTTTCGTGATGATGACCATCCAAAGCCAGTACTGATCAACATCCCATCCCTCCTGTGACTCTGGGTTTGTCCCTGTGTGTATATGGATTCATAGGCAGAGAGCAACAGACTTACAAAAAAAAAAAAAAGAATTAAAATAAAACTGAGGTAACGCACAATAAAACAATTCTCGGCATTAGGCATTGGCTGCATTGATGTGATGATAACATGTTCACCTGCCCAACACTAATAGGCATGTATTTTAGTGGTGTAACCATACATGTGTTCAGACTATGACGGTTCAGTACTGACATTTTAGATGGGGACAGCGAACTGACAACAAATACTTCAGTCCAAGGTGATCACTGCTCCCACAGTGTGTGCATGTTTCATTTACCTGCCTTAGGCTAGGCCAACAGAAAAGAAGCTAAGAAAGATACTATTTAAACACTACTGGTCCAGAAAAATACTTGAAAAAAATATTCAAAGACCTGCCTGTTTTAATTTAAATCAGCTCCATAGTGCTGCTGCAGTGGAGGTAGATAACAGGTGCAGGTATGGCAATTATTTTTAACATGTAAGCGATGCTAAAGTTTTATGGCAAGCCATTACTTCATTTATTCAACATCCCTAATATCAAGCATCATTTCTCATACTAGAAGTCAGCCAGCTGAAATGTTTGCATGTTTCACATGTTATTTATTCTGTATTTTCACACTGGGAGATGTTATCCAGTTTTGTTGCTTTTAATTTGCACAAAGTCTGGTTAAATGTATTGAAGCAAACTCTTTGGTTTTTGTTTTAATTAATAAATTATTTTTAAATAATATTTTCTTAATATATGCTTTTCTGGAAATGATCAAACTTTCTGTTTGACACATGACCTGTGGGTTAGTATTTACAGTTAAAACTGGGTATAAAAGAGAGTCAAGTGTGACTTTTTTTATTTTATAGTGAATTTACCAGTTGACAAATCCTATCTTTTGCTGTGCATGATCTGCTACCCTAGAACACAGTGCATCTAAAAAGTATTCACCCTCTTGGATGTTTTATGCCTTTATTGCTGTCATAAATCAGTCACTGATTTAAAATTAATAAATAAATTAATTAAATTTCTTCAATGCCAAAGTGAATATAAAGCACTTTTTGCTGAAGTGTTTTATAATCATTTTATTCTGAATGTAAAAACATCAACACTTTGATTTTATGCCACACTCAACATTGGAACAGAGGCTAAATTATACTTCTCCTGACATCCCTTCCCACCTTTTTGTGAAGGCAACCATGCAGCAGATTGCTCCTTTTCCACTGTTTCTTCTTCTAAGACACAAATACCACTGCTTCAAGTTCAGGTCCTCTGAGTCTAAAATATTGAGGGTTTGTGCAGTATCTAAGCTTAACTGCACTATTCTGGACAGAGATACAGCATAGATCCATCCAATTTATATACCTGCTATTCTGCACAAGATTGCATAGAGCTGGTGCCTATCAGGTGCTTCAGATAGGCCTATCCTTAGCCTATGGCGCTTATTTATGGGAGTACCTGGAGAAAACCTCCACCTATGTGGGGAGAGAATGGAAACTCCACAGAGAAAGGCCATAGCAAGGTTGTGAACAAGCAAAGTTTTTGCTGTGAAGCAACAGCTCTAACCACTGCACCGTCATGCTGCCATTTTTTGGTAAAGTGGTAAATGGACTGCATTTGTGTAGCAATTTTCTAGTCTTACTGACCACTCAAAGCCCTTTTACACTATGAGTCACATTCACCTACTTACACACAAACACACACACACCAATTCACAGATCAGAGGCAACCTGGAGTTTAATGCCTTGCCCAACAACAATGTGGGCAAGTGGTGAGGAAAACCTAGATTGAACCCCCAAGTCTTCAGTTGCTGTGATAGAAAATTAAGATATAATGTTACTTTTTGAACATAAATATTTCAGAAACAAGATTAATTTACAATGATAATAAATGTAAGACTTCGAAAAACAATACAGTTGAACTGAATGAAAATCTTTACATTTGTGAATTTGGTTTTGCAAACAACTACACACAATTGTTAGGAAGTACAACCCAGAAAGGCTAGAAAGCTCCGCCTGCCTTCACTTTACATTATAAAAAGGATCAGGACACCCTTAAAGTAGTAAAGGTCGTATCTCACTGGGCTGTGACTAGTAGGTAAACAGCATTCAGGAGGGAGTCTCCTAAATACAAGTTTCTTACAAGGAGTCTCTTACAAGTTTTGCTAGGGTTCTTAACTTCCTAGTGTGAGTCACAGTGGCACTCAGGCCTGTCGCTTATGCTTTGAACATGTTCAAAGAAATTGTGTGACAGCTTTTCTAATAGCATATTTTCTAAATAAATTAGTCACAATGTTGTTAGGGACATCTGTAACCCGTTTCCAACCCATCTGAATTTTGACTCTTGCATGGGCACTCTCCTCTGACAGAAAACAAGGCAAACATGTACAGGTCTAAAATCCACACTAATGATATATAATAATTTAAAAACTTAATTTCTTGTGTATGCTCCAGCAGATTAACTCAAATCTGTGAGGTGGCTGCCAAGGTGGCTACAAAACAAGATGAGGTGGACAACAAAATAATATGGGGCCAAGAAAACAAATTTGCAAACCACGTACAAAAAAATGTGAGGCTGCTGAAAATGCATCTTAATGACTCATAGTTTAGTGAGACTGCAGCTCAAAATGCACATATTTTCTCACAATTTTCCCCAATATTAAGGGATTATCACCAATTAGTCTTTCAACCATCTGAGTTCAGAGATATACCACCTTTTCTCATTGGCCTATAACTGGTGAGGGCTAGTTAGATGCACAACAATATGCAAATTTATAACTTGGAATCACAGAATTTTACACACTTGCACAAACTCCTGATGAGGTTTGGACAAAAAGTCACCAGGAGTTTGCATACATCCCAACAATAAACAATAAAGCTGTACTGCTCTAGAATTACAAAAAATAAACTGAAAAAGAATAGAGAAGGGTTTCAGATGCCCGCAACAACTGTGACTATCTTAAAAGACAAAAATACAGCGTCAGTTGTTTTTTTTTAACATAACAGATATGAAAACCGTGTATCAAAGAACTGTGTATAATATGAAGTGAAGTGAAATTTATTTATATAGCACTTTTCCGCAACAAGGCGACCCAAAGTGCTTTACAACACGGAAACAACCATCAGGTACATAATCAAATACAGATAAAAACATCATATCAAACATCATAAAAACATCATAATCAAATATAGAGATACAGAAGTAAAAACATTAATCATGTATAATATAAATTAAATATAAGATAATCTAAATAAAATCGTGAAACTAAACATATCTAAACATGAGCCAAGACAGTCAAAATAGTAGCTAAAATAATCTAAATGAAATCATGATCAAGTTAAAGCTGAACTAAACAACAATTAGGAATCTAACAATCTAACAATATCTAAAAAATGACCTAAGATAAACTAAACTAAGCTAAATGTACAGGAAGGCTAAATAAGCTAACATAAACTGAAACATGATAATACTAAACTAAAGGTACAGTATGACTAATTAATAATACTAGAGGCCCGCTAACAGCCAACATAAGAATTACTATTTAATTAGAATATGGTAGTGAAGGAGGGGAGGGAGGGAGTGGGATGACAGAGATGACTCAGAAACAGCGGAAAGTGTGTGTGTGTTTGTAGAGACGGTGAAAGATGATGTGGTGTGTGTTGTATGAGTGTGTGTGTGTGTGTGTGTGCATGTGTGTTTGTAGAGAAGTCCATGAATCACGTCACAGAGGCCATTGTCTTTAATAATGATGGAATGGTATCAGCCAGCCCAGAGCAGATCCACAGATATCCCTAGGCAAGGGAGGGGGCAAATCATCTTGTTTACATAAAATCCAGGGAGAAATTGAAGACAGCTTGCCAAGGCCAGCGAAGGGAGCCAGAATTTACAAAATAATAATTGTTTTGGGTCAGGCCGACGTGTTTTCCATCTGCCTTAAAAAGTCTTACTGATACTTCTGAATGGCGAATCCAAACAGCCAAATTCCAGGTCCATTCCGCCTGATTCAAACGAGCAACTTTCTCCAAGATGTAACCCATATTATTCATGAGTCCTGGAACCGCAATTCAGTCCGTAGTCCTATAAAAGGATGGCATTCAACTTGTGATTCAGCTCCCGTAATCACACAGTTTGATTGTTGACCGCCAAACCCATCAAACAAATTTGATGATAAGTCAGGTAAATGCCTAATCCAAACAGCAGAAATCCTGTTATCAAAAACACAAATATGTAAAGATCTTCCACGTCTTCCAGAGACAAAATCGTCAGACAAACAATATTCCATTTCCTCCAGGAATCCATTATGTATCCAGGAAAGGCAGGTGGGCTCTCCCTTGCCCAGTCTTCCCATCGAGAAAATTTGATCAATTGCGTTGAGAGACCAGCTGACCAGATCCAAAGTTTATAAATTTTGGAGAATATGCAAAAGAGAGGCTCCGAAAAGAGAGCAGGGCAGAGAGG
>NC_051446.1:7314417-7336159 GCF_001649575.2 Kryptolebias marmoratus | reverse complement strand
GGGGGGGAGGGGGAGGGGGGCCAGGAGACAGAGAGAAAAGAAACATTTCCGCCTTCCACCAGGAGCATAGAGAAAAAACTGTGTACACCAACACCAGCAATGCTCTTCTAAGAACATTATCGAAGGCACCAAAAGTGCCTTCGATAATGTTGCCTAAATGATCACAGCAGTGGATATAGATGGACCAACACAAAAGAATCAATGTGTCTTTAATATGATGCAAAGAATAATAAGTGTCATATACTCACCTAGTTGGGTTGACGTCAGATTGCCACAGAACAACCAAGTCAGTAATGACCAGTGATACCATACGTAAATAAACATTTCATTTGTTTATGTAGCTGAACAGCTCGTTTGACATTTTTAATAAAAAACTCCAACACTGTACATAAATCAATGCAGCCTTAGCTATCTAGGTAGCATCTGCTCACTGTGGGTCAAGAAAAACAATCCAGACAGAGCAGTGCTATTGGAGTTCCAAAGCGATTATATCTGGAGCACGCTGAAAATCATCCCGGTCTTATTGAATCATTTCAGGCTGGGTCAGCAGCATGTCTGCGGGGAAGAGAGGCCGGATAATCAGAGATGAGGCTACCCCACGCTCCTCATCGGCCTCTATGATTGTTTCATTAAGTGGAACCCCAAAATACTGATCCTCATTTTTTGCTTCTGGCAAAATACCAAAAATTATGATGAATAAGCCCATTAACCAGGACGGAGTGCAGAGATCCGAGAACAGTATGGACCTCTCGCTGTTTGTGTTTTTACTGAATACCTGAGAGCATCTCAATAGGCAGACTTCCACAAACAGATACCTCGGCTGCTGGGTGATCTGTGATCTGTATTCAAATCAGGCATTAATGCATGAGCTTTTATATTGTGTTGTTTCATTTTACAGCTAACAAATGTGTCCTGGGCGGTTTGCTGGTCTTTTGAAGCCTGCTGCTGCATGACTGTGGCTCAGAGGCTTTTAGTAGAGTCCATTTTCTCAATTCCACCCAGTCAAACAGATAAACAGCTTGTAATTTAAATCAGAAACCAAAGCAGGTGTTTCAGAAATGAAATTCAACGTGAAGGCTGCAGTAGGTGTCCATTTTCTCAGGGGTGTCAATATGAATCTCTGTGTGTCTAAATAAATGTATCTAGATGTGTGTGTTTCCTGTGCACACACACAGGTAGATTTGAGTGTGTAGTTCCGTGATAAATCACACCGGGCCCAGTGTGGAGTCCCCGGGAAGAAAACCTCTAAATCTATTCTGGTTGTGCGTGTGTGTGTGTTTCAGATCCTTGTTTTGTCTGTGTGTTTTAATAGTTTGACCCACAGATCATCAGGGGCTGCCACAGCGGAGCTTGTCACCCCCGAGATGGCTCGTCACGCACAGAAAGACAGGAACACAGGAGGAACGTGGAATGCCTTTGTGAGTTCATGGCAGGATTTGGTTTTTCCCTCACAAATCTTCTTTAGAGTCATTTTTGCTCTTCAAAAAGATTTTTCTATCTAGTGGAGGGAAAGTGTTCTACTCTGGTATCAACAGACCTCTGAATGGAAAGATGAAATCAGTATATTTTACTGATCAATTATTATTACAACTGCTATTATGCTATCATTCCACAAAAAGATAGAGAACAACAACTCAAGAGCGGTTATTTGTATCTATGTGGCCCTGTGAAGGACTGTCCAGGGTGTACCCCGCCTCTCACACAATGACTGCTGAAGATCTGCCCCAGCTCCCTGCGACCTTGCAGGTAAAAAAAAATGGATGGATAGATGGATTTAGTAGTGAAATCCTGCTGGCAGCATGGCTGGGAAAAAGAGAAGAATTCATCCAAAGCACTGATTTGTCTGGACTTTTTCGGGCTTTTAAACAATTGTTATTAATGTGCTGGAGATACACTATATTCTGCAACCATGGTGGTCACAGAACATGTTGTAACACCAGGATTGTTTCTGTTGAGTTTTGATTGTTTAGAAACTCCACTGAGTTGAGCTACTTTGCAATTTCTACCTGCTATTATCACATTTGAGAGAAATAGTGTGATTATATACTTGCTATTCAATGCAAGATGCTTTTTTAAATTAAAAAAAAACAAAAAAAAAACAGTTGCGGCTATGAGAATGTTCAGCGTTGTGACATGTTTGTGCACTTTGTATCTTTGCATTTATGCCTTTAAAACTAGATGGGAAAATATTTAGACATCATTTAATCACTACGCTAACAGCTAGCTTAGCTAAAGAAGTTTTTTTCAAAAACTAAAGCAATATATTTCCATTGTACAGTGCTCTTGGCATAAATATCAATAATTTATTTTATTTAACCAACTTTAGGTATTTGAATTGCACTTTTCGCACATTTTTATTGTGATTTAAATCATTCACTTGTTAAAATGTTCATGCTGAATTTAGTTGTAATAGCAATTTATGTTGAATGTGAAACCTAAAAATCACAGGTAATTTATTAGTTGCTTGGTAAATCAGTATTTATCACTGTGGTCAGGTAAATCACAGCTGTCATGAAAAATATAAACCCATTTAGTGGAGTTACATATTAACCTTAGATATTGGCCATATTTTTGAAAGAATGCTCTAATAAAATAAGAGAAGTTTATAAGATTCCATGTTTAAAATAGAAGGAGAATATAATAACTTATAGTTCTACATTGTTGGTACAGACTGGGGTTTGTTTTATATATATATATATATATATATATATGGACATTGTGATGGTCAACAAGATACAGAAGAAAGCAGTGGTGATACATGTTGCAGTCCCAAGGAACTGTAACATCAGAAAGAAGGACCACAAGAAGTTTGAGAAAAACCAAAGGCTGAAAGAGGAAATAGAGAAGTTGTGAAAAGTCAAGGACTCACTGGTACCAGTGGTCATCTGAGAACTCAGTGCTGTGACCCCCAAACTGGAAGAGTGGCTCCAACAGTTCCTAGGAACAACCTCAGAGATCTCTGTCCAGAAGAGCGCAGTCCTAGGAACAGCTAAGATACTGAACAGAATCACCAAGCTCCCAGGCTTCTGGTAAAGAACCTGAGTTAGAAATGAAGTGAAACCACCAACGTAAAGAAATAGGGTAAGATGGGAACATCAAGTCCCACAATATCTATCTATCTATCTATCTATCTATCTATCTATCTATCTATCTATCTATCTATCTATCTATCTATCTATCTATCTATCTATCTATCTATCTATCTATCTATCTATCTATCTATCTATCTATCTATCTATCTATCTATCTATCTATCTATCTATCTATCTATATACACAGTATGTATTTGAATCATCAACTGTCAGCTTCAACATGATCTTCCAATGAGTGGAGGACTCCTGCACAATGCTTACAGTATGTGATAACATTTGATATGGTCTTCATAAAAACCAAGAGCTAGTTCTGCTAATCAATTACCTTAATTGCAACATGATAGCAGATCTGTTCTTAGTAATGTCCTCCATCTATCAGTGACTCTCATTAGTGGAGTGTAATGGAGTGAAGGTCAACTCTGCACAGGTAGTTTTCCAAGTTAACGCAGCAGATTGGAAAGTAAAACGTTATCCACATAAACACCTTAAAATAATCAGCATTTTATCATGTTGGTATATTTCTGTTCATTGAAGGCAGTAGAGAGTCAACAAGTTACATCAGCTTTAAATCACAAAGACTGATTAGACAACTTTGAGTTTTATTGAGTCCACATCAAAATGTTTACAGGGCGTCTAAGATGTCTGGGTGTTTTTCTCCAAATGCTTGTCAAGGCTGGGTTTGGTTAGAGAGCACACAGAGTGGGACGGCCTGGTCTCCTCAATCAGTTCCTCCTCCAATGAATTTAATATTCTTTCTGTAACCTGTATACTAACACACACACACACAAACAAATCACTCTGAAGCACCTGTCTGACTGTGATGTGTTTGCAGATGGTGGTTGACCCAATCCATTTGTCTGACCCCTTCCTGCAGCAGAGCGGCTCAGTCGCCACGACTCATAAAAGCGTTGGTAGAATTTACATCAGCGGGAGCGGGAGTAAATTCTGCCTCGGCTCTGCGGCCTGACAGTAATACACGGTGGCCCTTAATGCTCAGAGGGGGGAAACATGAAGTGTGATGAAGCAGTGGTGATAATGAAACTGATATTACCCCGGTTAACCTTTAGCTGAGGAGCAGCACCCTGTTGCTGCCTCCTGGGGGCCACGGGAATGGATTGAAGAGGCTGGAAATGATGGGGGGCACTTACTAGGGGTCAGCAGCTGGGCTCAGAGCATCAGAATGCAATAATAAACTCAAAAAAAGCACAAAATAATGTATTTCTGTTAGTTTATTGAAGAAAAAATGTATCAAACTAAACAAAAAATACAAACTTAGTTTTCTTAGAGCAAAAAAAAAAACTAGCTATCAGACACCATTACCAAAATAAGAGAGAATGAAATTAATACACGATTACACTAGTACAAATTACAAACAACCTTGAAGGAATGCGTATCACTTAACGCCTTTCATACCAGATTTTTAGATTAAGATCATCTTATGTTGAGTAATAAAGGAGTTAAAGCCTTTTTGGTCAAATCTTGAAAATTACATTATGAGCACTTTGTTCTCTAACTAAATGGAATTAGTTTGTACTGGTTTTATTTCTGTATTTTATCTGGATTGTGGTAATGATTTTGACTCTAGGGTCACAATGTTTCTTCTGAAATAATTTTATGCCCAATTTTTTGGTTCTGTAAACGTTTTTCATGCAAAACAGTTTTGCACCTGAGTCATTAAAAGCTTGTTATTGTCATTTTCATTTCAGTTTGTAGATTGTGTTTCCTAAAAGTGTTCTTTTAATGTCCAAATTTAAAAGCTAATATCTTTTTTTGCAGTAACTGCTTGTTGTGTGATCACAGATTTATTTAGGAGCTACTCGGGAAAAGATCCTAAACTGTAGTTGGGTTTAAAACATCACCATGACAGATTTTTGACTTATCTTAACCTCTTGAAGCGATATATTTGGTTGTGCCTTTAAAAAAAAAAAAAAAAAGAAAAAAAGTTTAACATTCTACAAAGCAATAGTTTACTGTCTATGCACAATTCAGTTATTTGATTTGAAACCTGTTTGCTGATTGATTGTCTTAGATTTGTATAATTGTCCACTTGGACATAACATAATTGTTTCCTTTCACGGGTATGAATTCACACGCTAACTGATACACACGCAGCTGAGTTTACATCTTTAAAGCTGAACTGAAATCAAATCTAAAAAAACCTGACATTTTATGAATGTTATATAGTCAAACACATCCACATAACATTGCAGGGACCCATTTTTTGACCTAAAAGTTTAAACTGTTTTCAGCATTTTAGTCAATAATTTCCGAAAAGGGTGATGTGTGGGGCGGAGTTCATGACAACCGCTGTGCTACAGCCGGCCTAGAACGCAGCTACTATCCTGTTGTTTATTAGTGGAAATGGAAGAAAAAGCCTTTTTTGAACACGAAGAAGTGCCGGAAGACTTTGCAGGAGTAATGGATATACAATCATACCAATATGAACCTGAACCAACGGCTGGAATCAGAAAAGAAAACTCAGATAACTCCAGATTCTGATTCTGATTGTGACATTGCAGTTCTAATTTGCCCCACCTCTGCTGCCTGCACTCCCTTGCCAGCCTGATTGAACACACCTGCTCACTATCATCTCCTCCTCCCTGTTTGTATTTAGCCAGCCTGCTCCCCTCATTCCATGCCACTTCGTCTTTGTTTCCACCAGCAAGTGTTCCAGCCTTTTTTCCCTAGTGTTCTAGTCTCCAGTGACCTTTTGACCCATCTTGTGCCTTAGACTCAACCTCAGCCCAGTGTTTACGATACCTTTGCCCTTTCTGACTGATTCCCTGTGTACCGACCTTTGGATTGCTATTGAACTTGTTGATTTTTGGAAACAGTCTAGTTGTCATTTGAGTCCAGCCTGCCTAGTGCACTGTTACACTGATGATCACCAGGACCATCATGGCTAACAAAACAACGCACATAATGACCCAGTTGGGAATGTGGAACGGTAAGAACCGATTACCCCCAGATCACTGTCATGACATCAGTACACAACACTGCAAATCAACATAAAGACGGCAGTAGAGAGCTAACGTTCCTAACTCAAAGCTAACCGGATGCTAACTCGTTAAAAACATGAGCGCTCTTCAGAGTAGCATTTATAAACTCTCACACCAGAGCAAACTAATCAACAGCAGGTTCAAACTATGACATTTGTTTAATCACTCATGGATTGTTTATACTTTTTCATCAATAACAAACTGCTCTGAATTACAAACTGATCTCAGGCTGTCGGCCTGTAAGCAGCTCAGACCTTTTAATGACAGCGCATGCTCATGTCACATTTGAAGTAAAACTTCCCATTTCTCGTCTCATTCTTTGTGGCAATGTCCTCCTCCACATTTGACTTTCTTTCAAAATTAAAAATAGTTAGGACTGCTGCTAGCAAAAGGTTCTGTTTTTTGGAGTGAAATCAGCCCACCGATGTGATTGAACTGAGTTCTGATAATAATTCCCACATCGGAGTTTATGACTCCAAATCCGAGGAAGGTTTTTATCTTTCGGGAAGCCAAAAAATGAAACTCCAGTGGTATTTTCTCACCAGTTTGAGCCATTAATTCCAATGAACTGAACTATATTGTACCGGTATTCATCCACACACAGATGAACTGAACCTTAGCAGTCGTCCCACTTCCAGGTTGGTCACGGAAAAAGCTGAAAACACCTGACTGGTTTTTCAATATTCAGAATTACCGAAAAAAATAGTATTTTTTATTTTTAATTTAAAATTTCAACAAAAAAAACATTTTATGGCTATATTTTCACTGATACTGGCTTCAAAACAGGTTTCAGTTCAGCTTTAAAGAATCAAGGTCTATGAAAGATGTTAAATCTCAAAAAGCTAACAGAAATAGTTTGTCCTTATGTGCTTTAAAAACATTTTTTTTTCAAGTCAACTTCCTATTAGAGCCCTTTAACACTGAATGACACCCCTGATATGCCCACACTGGCAGCCACCCACATGTTTATGATTTATTCTAATGCAGAATACTTTACAAATGAAGATAATCAGATTAGGACCCATTTTTAGCAATTTATATTAATTATTGATTTGATTAGACCTTCTCTTTTAGAGAAGAGCTCCTGTGCAGGAGTCAAAATACAGCTCTAGTGCTCTTGAGATAGGTGGGAGACACTAGCTACAAAATTGAGAAGAGTTTGAGAAGGGTTCAAGATGCCTATGACGACTGCAACTATTTTAAGAAAAAAACTGTCACAGAAATTTTATGAACATGTTCAAAACTGAAGCAACAGAACTGTGAGTCTCTGGATTTTAAAGGCATGAAACCAGTCTTCTTAAAATTTTCAACAATCAAGCCACACCAGTGTTTGGGCCTCACATTATGGATATGCTGCCACCATGATGATAAACCACCACGTCTAAACAAGATTTGTGCATGCTCAAAACAATCTTGGACCTGTCACGTTCTCTAATGCACAATGAGAAGCTTGCTGAATTCGTAACACGTGCCTAAAGGTCTCCCCAAAACTCTGCAAAGACATCAATGCACTGTCTGATGTTTTACATCATAGTGGGATCATCAACCAATGTGGAAGAGGCCTGAATGAAAGCAACATTTCTTAAAGAAATGCATATTCCCTGATACCTTACATACTAAAGTAATAAATATCACATTATACTGCTGTTGTGACTACTTGTCTGTCATATTGTTTGTTTCTTGTAAAATTGAGACCTCATGTCTTTAAGGTTAAATAAAAAAACCTTAAAAATAAGAAAAGTAAATTAAACAAAGATCTTGCATGATCTGTTAGTGCTCAGCGTTTGTGTTGCAGAAGCCTCAGAAGTACTGCCACACCAAATTTTAGCTCAGTATATGTAAAACTGACTGAGTTAGAGACATTTTTGTGTTTGCTATGGTTGATTAGCTGTGGCCGCCAACTTAAATTGGGTTAACTTCCAAGGTTCTAGATGTACACCCATTGATTACTTTCTGGATTTAAATTGAAATCTATAATCTGAGTTGAGCAGAAATGTGTTTTCTTTAAAACAAACTGAATAAAAGTCTGCCAGGATGCATTGCTACCCTCCATGTCTGTCCAGGACAAACACTTTATGTCTGCGTTTCATCATCATCTTACAGCAGTCCCAAGGAGACTGAACGTCATTCTATATTTGCTAAAATGTGTTTAAAAAGCCACTGCTGGGCCAGAGCGATGAAAGGAAATCTAAAGATTAGGGTGAATGAATAGTTCTGTCATTATCCACCTCTTTCCCTCAGCCCCTGCTGTGAACTCCATCTTGATAATTCATCTCGGTGTCCTTGCTCCGATCTCTGCAGCAGATCTGGTGATCAGCAGGGGTCCGCTCGCCTCCGGGGCACTCCTTTCTCATTACAGTCCAGTCCTGGGAGGTATCCTAAAGGCGCCGGGGTTGAACTGCTGCAGAGTCCCACAAAGGAGTTTTGTTCAAACAGCGTTGCGCTGTATTACCCAACTTAATGGAGACTCCATTTCAGGCTCAACCCTTGGCAGCTTGTGTATTTACACGGGGTTATTCGATTTTCAATGTCATGCATAGAGCAGCATACCAGGGCGAGAATAGGATGGTGGAGAAAAAGTGAACTCATAAGGAAAAGGGAATTGGACCTTTGGATGTGGGGACAAAAACAATCCTCTGTTTGTCAGTTTCATCTTTTACTTAAGTTATATGTTATGTAAAGATGAGGAAGAGAAAATAAACGAAAGGCTTAGCATTCTTTGAAGGAATGCATATCACCCACCACCTTTCATATAAGAGTTTCAAACTATTATCATCTTATACTGATAAATCACAGAGTTGTAGCCATTTTGTTCAAACTTTGAAAATAATGTTATGCGCAGTCTCATGTCATATTGCAAGTTTGTGTTGTAAATGACTCTCAGCTACTACCATGTCAAATTTTAACTTAATATCTGTAAAACTGACTGATCTATAGCCATTTCCGTTGTTGATAATATTGATTAACTGTGATGACCACCTTGGATTGACACCAAAAACTAATCAGTTGTAGAAATAAATCTAATGATTATTTTTTGAAAGTTTTATTGAACTTTATTTACTGGATCAGTAGATATTTTATTTGGTTGACAAACAAATGGTGTTACCTGCAACAATTAAATCTAAAGTTTCAGGCAAAGATCTTGTGCAATGATTAGAACTTAATGTGTGTTACGAATGACTGTCAGCTACAACTACGCCACATAATAATAATAATAATAATAATAATAATAATAATAATAATTTTTGGGGGAGGGGTTAGGCTTAGTTGACTGTGTCAGCCATTTTGAATTGGATTTACTCAAAAACCTAAGCAGTTGTTGAAGTACATCCAATGAGTTTTTTCTTGAATGATATATAACATTCTGTCAAGTGGTTCATAAGATATTTTGATAACAGACAGACTGGCTTGACTCTAAATAGTTAATGGCAAATTTAGGTCAATATCTCTAAAACCGATTGAATTATTTATTGACCTTAATTTAAGCAGGCAAATCCCATTCAGATCACAAATCTTTTTTTCAAGGGAGGCCTGGGCCTGAAGGTAGCTTAACATGCATGTTTTTAGCTGGCGTAAACCCACGCAAACCCGAGGAGAACTTGCAAACTCCACACAGAAAGACCCCACGTCCAAGACAGGGCTAGAACCCAGGACCTTCTTGCTGTGAGGCAACATTGCTAACCACTAATCCGTCGTGCTGCCAAATTATAGCCAGTTTGTGTTTTTTAAAATCAGTTGGCTGTGGCAGTCATTTTGAATTGGATTTACTTCAAAAGCTAATCAGTTATAGAAGTATATGCATTGAATATTTTATAAAAGTTTCATTAAAATTCATCCAGTGGTTCTTGAGATATTTTGCTAACAAACAGGCACCCAATCACACAGACCCAAGCAAAAACATGATTACCTGCCTTTTGACAGTGGGCAATAAAAAGCAAAGTGGAACTAGGTAAAAAAAAAAGAAAAAGAAAATTATCACAGCAATCATTTTAGCATTTTAGCAACCAAGTAGTAGTCAGTGAAATGCCTTAAGGACTATTGTCTGGTGTCTCACCCCTATCATCACTCAGTGTTTTCAGAGGCTCAATCTCAATCTCATTCATTCTCTGTCATTTCAGATCACCCATCCCTGCTGATCTCAACCAATATCAGTTTGCATACAGAGCAAACAGATCGATAGAAGATGCAGTTATCACAGCTCTCCATACAGCTCTTATTCTCCATGATCAGGGGAGTGCCTACATACTTATGCTTTGTGAATATCAGCTCAACCTGCTCAGAAACTGAACAAACTTCGACCAAGCAGCTCATTGTGATCATGTACATTGAATATCCTGAGCAAGTCACCAGAACATTAGACTAGGTAGTCTAACTTCATCCTCCTTTATTCTGAACAATGGAGCACAACAAGGATGTGTCCTGAGTCCTCTGCTCTACTCCTTCACTTATATCTGGTGGAAATCTTTAGGCACTTCAATCAAAATCCTGTCACTCAGGATGAATGAAAACAGTTTTCATTCAAACAAGATTTTAGAAACTAAATGATCAAAAAAGAATCAAAATACAGAGTACAGTGACATAAAATGATGTGGCAATGGATGTCTAGGTGTCATGTTTGTGTTATCATACCCACTTTTTTCAACTCTAACTCTAACAAAATATAACAATAGTGGCTTAATTTCAATGAATGTATATTTAAAAACCCTTGGTAAAACATGTACATTTAAAGATAATATATAGAAAAACATTCTCAGTTAAAAACTAAATTGTGGGCTATAGTGAGCTAGTTGTAGCAGCTGCTGCTGCATTTTTATTTTCCTACTTGAAAATTAAGCATAGCTGATTGCCAATTTTTTTTTTTAATGGCCCAAATCGGCCAATTAACATCAATCAAACATTTAATTTGTCCATCTCTAATTTTGGAGACTCCCTTGTGAATGCCAATCACCTATAGTCACCAACAGTCATGGTCCAAATACTACCTTTTAGCAAGGGGCAGTTTGTTCCTCCTCCAGGTGGAAACTTGTACACAACTTTCAACTTACATATGTTGTGCCACTTGTTAGCATCATTTTCCTCTGCTGTGTCATAAACTGTCCTGGTGCTGCACTTCAAAGTTCCGCCATTTGTGTTTCTCACGACAATTTTAACATTAAATAATAACTGTTTGACATTTTATCATCAATTCTCAATCATTCATGTCCGCATAAAGATGAATTGAAAAATAGATAATAACCCACACCCCTATTAAAACCACTACCACTGGACTGTTCTTGGACAATAAAAAGACAACTTACAAAAATTAAGTTTTTCACCTGACAGATTGGTGCACTAACAACAACCTGGGCTCACAAAAAACAAAAAAAATTGAATAATTTTAAGAAAATTTGTGTACCCTGCCCTCTGCAAACAGAGAAAAGAAGTGTAGAGGGCAAACAGCCCTCTCCACAGTTCCTTGATTCCACATCTTTGGATGACTTCAGACGGACTGCACAGGCTTCCCATCATGCAGGAAAGGAAGATTTTATTACTTCATGTAGTTAAAGCAAGCTTTCCACCATCATCACCTGCTGACCAACTGACTTGGGGTGACATCAAATGTCAATCATTTGTAGATGGAGATGATTACTTTCAAAACATTTCCTCAATATATGTCCTGTGGTTTATAAGATATTTTGCTAACAGACAGAAAAACACTTCACTTCAGCAGCAGGCAGTAAAAATGACAGAAAAGAACATTTCTAACAGCAACACAAGCTTCATACTGGCAGTGTTTCACATGCTTGGAAAAAGTATGTCAATGCACAGGCTTTGGATGTCTGTGGAAGATGGATTTCCCTTTTTTGTTTGCACTGACTGTATGTTTACCACACAATATGGGGGATCTCACATCTTTGACACCATGGCATAAAAAAAACTGCCTGAGTGCTCAAAAAAGAAAGTCAATTTGATTGTTTTAGCATCACACTCAAACATCCTGAGCCTTGAGATATCAGGATGTTTGACTAACACAGGATGCTTATATCAGGATGGCTTAGTCACATATTTGAATCATGTATCTGTTCTTTCCAACCTCAGAAAACAAATCAGAATTTTGCAGGTTAGAGAAGAAAAGCACAGGAATGTATGCATAAAGGGAAAAAAAACTGTAGAATCAACCAATCAGTCACATTTCCAACATAAAACGCTGGATTACAAACCGTACATCTGTGTCAGCTGTGAAGCTGTGTGGAGAAGCTACAGAATAAGCTGTTTAATGACAATTCAGCATGCTGCCACCAGAACTTTTCTCTCCTCTTCACTCTAAATGTCATCTCTGTCATAGCAATTGTATCCATGGTTCATTGGGTTTGCAGCTCACAAAACAGAGCCACGCAGAAAAATAGAACCTCTATGTTTGGCAAACTAAATATATATTTCTGAATGAAAAGCCTAGAATGGGAATAGAAAAAAGGAAGAAAAGAACTCTACATTATAATTCTGTAGAAAGCATTAGGTGCTATGTTAAGTGACTCTGGAGAAGTGGTGGGTATTGATCGACTACAGCTCTGATCAGCTTTGATGGGAACACAACACTTGGATACACACACCAATTTTCAATTAGGGAAGCTGCGCTAGGGGTACAAGAGTGAGCACATCAGAATTTGTTTGAACAGAAACCCAAACTTACTATCACATCTCACAGCAAGGTTCTGAAACTGACAACTACATCTCAGACAAAAGAATGAACAAAATGGATTTCATTCATCTGTCTACAAGACAGCTGCTGTCTAGGGACAGCATTTTTAGTCCAGTCAAAAAATGTAAACTAGCTTCTTTTTTTTCTCTAAAAATCTGGTTTATCAGAAACTGTGGTCCAAAACATAATTCAACAGAAACGACAGCTGTCAGAGAGAGTTTCTTTTGAAATATTGGCAAGTTTGTGAACTGGAAAAGAAAAAGAAATTTATAATGTCTAGTCACAAAAGCAGTCTCAACACTGAATGTAGTCTAATGTTGCCTGTGAAGTAACAACTTGTATCCATATACTTGGTCAATCCAACAAGCGTTCACTGGCCTTGACGCCCACACTTGGTTTAGATAATAGTGATGACAGAAGATAAAGTGAGGAGTGAGGAAAATGTGGGTTTATTGTAAATCATATTTTCATCACAAAATATATTCCATCAAGTGTTGATAATTCTACAAGGCATCCTCTGTGTCTGCTGACTCTCACTGATTACTAAACTGACTGTTGGCTGCTCCAGCAACTAGCAGACAACACCTCCTCTTGTGATACCACCACTTTTGTTCTCTGGTGCTCATTCTAGTGTACCGCTCCTTGTAAACGGAACTATTTACATCCCCATCACTAGTCTACTTGTGAATCAAATTACTTTCAGATTGGAATCATTCTAGATGCTGATTTTTTTTCTTCTTTCTTGTAGGTGGGAGTATTATGTATTATGCATATATTTGTTGACACTCTGGTAATCTGGCACGATGAAATATGACATTTAGCTAAGAGGAGTTATTGCTTGCAATCTCCCAGTGGATGTAGACATAATACACACATAGCTGCATATGTCTTAACAAGCTTTGCACATCTGAATTTCAGCATTTGGGGTAAACATTTGTGAAAAAAACCTTCAGGTCCAGGCTGTTCCAAGCTATGACTGGAGCGCCAACACTTGTGTTTATCTTTGCTGTATGCCTTGGATTATTTTACTGTTGAGTGTTCCTTTTCAACCCTCTAAACTAAAAGGAAAAACACCAGCTTAACATCAATTGAACTGACTATAAATGGATTTGAATCTGAATCTAAATTGGATTATGATTTGGCCTTTTTTTTCTTTTCGTATAGTGCCCAGAGAAGACTTTTGTTGGGAATTGGCACTATATAAATAAATTGAATTGAACTGAATCCTACCGCTTCTATACTTCACCATAGCAGGGGTTCAAACTGCAAGTGAGCTGCTTTGCATTCTACTCAAACTGACTTCCATCTGTGTGCTGTAACATAAATATATTATTCATGGAGAGCTGCAGAGATGATCAACCATCCTACAGACATCCCCATGCCTGCAGGAAACCTCTACAGCTGTGTTAGAGTAACTGCTGTTCCTGTTAGATCACTGCACTGGCTTAAAAAAATTCTTAAACACTTTTTAAAATGGTCAATAACTCACTTACACGAAAGAATTGGAAAAGTGTTTAATTGATGCTTAATAAGTTGACGGTTTTATTGAATTGATTACAATATATAATATAAAGTACGTAGGGGTTGGGGTTGTAGAATTTTTTGATGCATTGCAATGCAGACATAAATGATTCTAAATTGATTTAAAAATATCAAAATCATTTGTTTATCGTTAAAAAAACCTTGATATGTTGAGGAACGCACTCTGAAGAAATTATTATTTGGAAATTAGTACATATATTACACCTTTTATGGAATGATGCAACAAAATGCATCAATAATCATTTTAAAATCACCTTGCAGCTCTTTGTATCGTAATCAAATCAAATCGTGCAGTGCCTGAAGATTTGCACCTGTAATATAAACATTGTGATTTTTTATATTTATGCGGTATTATGAAAGAAATTATCATGAAACATTTTAGGTTTAGATGCTTTAGCTTTAGATGATCTGTCAAAACACTATAAAGGACTTTAGCACAGGAAAACTTATCAAAAATGATATAAATCTGACTGGAGTACAGGCATCAGCAACTTATAAAGGTTTAGGTGCACTTTACCCTCCTAAATGGCACGTGGTGAAACGAAACACACCAAAGCTGCTGACAGAGCACTACATTAACGTGATGGCTTATCCAGAAGAACTAGATGCAATCTTTTGTTTTTTGGTTGTTGTTTTTTTTCTTGATAATCTTCTTTGTACTGCACCGGGCTCAGATAAATACACATTTTTTTACTTGATATCACATTTTGTAATCCCCTCAGTGCAAGGTATCAGTATCCATGAAAGCTACGCTCTTTGGCAGAGATATTCATACTCAGATCAGGCTGTCAGTGAGATTGTCTTTTGCAGACTTTATCTTTTGTAATATCTGTGGAGTGTAAACATAGCTCTGCTATCCAAGTCTGCTCTGGCTAAATGCTGACACTTATTTGGGTGAAATGCTGTCTCAAACAGTTGAGAAATATAAGGATTTCATTGGCAGATAGAATTCACACTTAAGGTAAATAATAAGCACTGCACATCTGATGATAAATGGAGAACAGGAATAGACAGATAGGGTGTGTTACATGAATAGAAACTGTGTTGGTTGCATAACCCACTCAAGCTGTCTAGTCAGGAGGAGAGAGTGTCACTAAGCTGGAAAAAGCTCCACAGGTCAAGTGTTTTTGTCATTTACTTCATCATCTGCCTTCATTTTGCTTTTAAAGTCAGTCAAAGAGGTTCATTTTCTGGCCAGTCACAACCACAAAAGTGAAACATAAAAGAATTACCAACATTTAACTCACCGCAGGCACTGAAGGAAACAAATAAAGGCCTAGCATTCCTAGAAAGAATGCATATCTCCCACTGCCTCTTATACCAGTGTTTTAAACTAAGATCATTTTATATAAGAAGGAACAGAGTTGTAGTCGTTTTGGTCAAACCTTGTAAATGACATATGCACAATGTCGTGCAATATTACGAGAATTTGCACAATATGTTAGTGCTTAGTATGTGCTGAGAAAGCCTCTCAGCTAACAACATAACAAATTTTAGTTCAATATCTGTAAAACTGTCTGGGTTATGGCCATTTTTGTGTTTAATAAGGTTGCTTATCTGCAGCCATTTTAAATGGATTTGACTCCAAAACTTAATCAGGTGTAGATGTGCAACCAGTGATTGCTTTCATAAAATTCCTTCACCAGTTCATGAGGAATTTTGCTAACGCTACTGACAAACACACACACACGCATAGACACAAGCAAAAACATTATCACTGTTTGCCTTTGGAGGTGTGAGATAACTAGGAAGTATATGCTGTACTTAGAGAATAGGAAATTATAGCCAAAGTTAGCTTTATTAGAAGTGTATCAGTAGGCTGAACAGTGTTGCAGGCAGTTAGAGCTATCCCCTCACATTAGAAGTTCCACAGTTTGAATCTCAGTTGGGTTCTTTATGTGTGGAGTATCCATGATGTCCCCTACATGTGTGGGTTTTCTCTATGTATTTCATTTCCCTTCCACTGTCCAAAAACATGCTTCATTTCTGTCTAAGAGCTGGGCTGTGACTAGTTGGCAAATAGCATTTATGAGGGAGACTCCGGAATGTCTCACAACTTTCGCGGTGGTTTCATTTTCCTTGCATGAGTCCCATAGGTTCTATCTCTTGGGTTCATAACATATTCAAAAAATTTGTGGGACAACGTTTCTCTCAAAATAGTCACAGAGTCATTGTAGGCATCCCCAAGTCCTCTCAAACACATCTGAATTTTGTCATGGGCGTCCCCAATACATCAAAAAAGCACTAGAGTTGTTTTTGACTCTTGCGCAGGAGCTCTCCTCTGACAAAAAACATCTGTTGCAAATGTCCAGGTCTAAAAAACACATTGATGTCAAATAACAATTATTACACTATTGAAATGAAGACAGGCAGATTTGGACCAGTTTTTGGTCCAAATCTGCCTGTCTTCATTTCAATAGTGTAGTCTAGCAGATTAAATCATAAATGTGGAGCTTATAAATGCTAAGGTGGGTGCAAAACAAGCACAAGTTGGTATAATGTGGTGGAGGTGGACAACGAAATAATGTGAACTTCCAAGAATGCAGTTTTGCAAGTCGACAACACACAAAAATAGGCAGGATTTTCTAAACTGGCCATTCTAAACACAGCCACACGATTCAATGGTCACTTGGTTGCAAATACTCTGAATTCAGTGAGACTGCAATTAATATGTCTATTTTCTTGCAATTTTCACACAATTTTGAGTCGCCAAGTAGACAACACTTGCAGTCCAGTGAGATACTACCTTGTGTTATTGTCGTTGAACTCCAAACAGAAATACAATTGTCTTAAACTGATTCTCACATATAGTCAAATAAATTAATTGTTAAAGAAGAGTAACAGTCACAAAAGCTCTGGTGATGTTGTCTATGTTTTTGGTGAGCAGTTCTGGTTTTGTTATATTTCAGTGTACAGTACAGTAATTCTGTGATTTTACGTTAGTTACTGCAGCAGGATTTAGGTCAAATCATACTTCGACCAAGTCACAGACACACTTTGTACTTGGAGGTTGCGGACTTGTACCAATACAATGCAAAGCAGGTATGAAATACACAACTAGACACGTAGATAAGCACTTTTCTTCATATCGGAAACATTCTGTCTCCAAACAAGATATATATGGAACATAATGATATCGACTCCTTATCTAGTGTATCTATTAATATGCCATTTTTTCCTTCAGAGAAACTGACCATAGCCTGTTTATTATTCAACCTAGCGACATTTCATTCTTGTTTGCTATTTTTCAGGTCTCTACAATACCATTTCCCACTGATGTACTTTCATATCCACATATCATTATGGGCACCAGCTCCCCACAATAAAAACTATCTAAATTACTTTAGAGACATTGTTTAAAAAATAGCGCTCATTGAATTCACCTTTCCATGACACAGTGATAAGCCAGACACTTTAAAAAGTTTACTTCAGGTTATTTTATCATCATTGGGTTGTACAAAATCTCAAGATTCCATTGTGTAAAATATACAATTTAGTCTCAGAATCTGAGCAATGCAGTGTATATTGAAGTGGATGATGCTCGGATGAAATACAGAGAAAGCACAACCTAGTCTAATTGTGTTTTTAGGCAAACATATACAACTGTTGTATATTAAGAGTTTAATGCCTGATTTAAATAGAACAACATTTTTTTGTTTGTTTGTTGTTTTGTCTTGAGCTTTGGGGTTATTCATAAATTAACCAAGGCTACAACCCTAAATGTCTAGACCTGCCCACGCAGATGATAATAACAATAACTAAAACCGATCAGTAGATTAAATTATCTATGTCTGGCTGACTGCCAAGGTGTGTCATGTTGAGTGTGATGAAAAAGAACCAAAAGGTGGACTCGGATGCAGTTTAGAAATAAATATTAAAATTATATTTGACAAAACCCTGAGGGAAATTTCCAGGCAAAATACAAAAAACGAAATACATTACAAAAATAGCAACCAGGGGCATGACACAATTTAGACTGTTCTTTTATTGTGACCAGCCTAAGGCACACCTGTGGAATAATCATGCTATCTAATCAGCTTCTTGATATGTCACACCTGTGAAATGGATGGATTATCTTGGCAAAGGAGGTGCTCAACAACAGATTTACACTAATTTGTGGACAATATTTGAGAGAAAAGAGCCTTTTGTATACATAGAAAAAGTCTTAGATCCTTGTGGTCAGCTAATGAAAGAGGGGGGCAAAAGTAATGGTATCTCGATGGGCTGCGACCAGTTGGGAAACCACATTCATTCTCCAGAATGTCTTGCAACTTTTGCCGGATTTAAAACTTTTTCACATGAGTCACAGATGTGCACTGTTTTGTCACTTGAGTTTTGAACATGTTTAAGAAATTTGCAGGACAACTTTTGTCTTGTCTCAAACCCATCTCAAGAGCTCTAGAGCTGTATTTTGACACTTGAGACCAATGGCAGGTGGCTTGTTTTTATACCCAAAAAGTCTGGGTACGAAGTGACCAAAACGGCAAAAGTATAAATTAGCAGAAGTCTGAATTGACCCAGAGCCATTTACATCAATTAGAGTTGGTTTTGTTCTCCATATGGATTGAAGAGATAAACATTTTCATGGGCTATAAAAAAATTAATATGACCTCTAAATTAACATTTGAGGGGTAAAAGCATTTTTTTTAACATGCGAAGTTCCTATAGTTTTTTTGTAAGGGATATAGGAAAGGAAATACTGTACAAGCATGAAAACCAGGACTCAGAAAAGGAGGTTTTCGGAGAAGAGAAGAAATGTCAGCAGAAAAAGAAAGGAAAAGAAGAAGAGATGAAAGACAGCAGATGATTGGACAGAAGAGATGGTAGATGGTGGGGGATAAATGGGGAGAGAAGTCAAGTCCGAGTTGGACTGAGCGAGAAGATGAAAGCAGAGGCAGCTGGGTGGAGGTTAAGAGAAAGAGCAGAGCAAATGAAAAGAGTTGAAACTTGGATGGATAAATGGGGGCAGAGGGGGTCTTAAAGAGCCAGCTGAATGGAAGAAAAGAGCTGAAATTGAAAAAACATTCCTCTCGCTCGACTGCAACCCTGTGATGATGGGTGCAGTCACTCTCCTCACCTCCTTTAAATCTGTCAATTGCACAGGTCGCTGTGAAGCTGTCAATCACAGCTAGCGTGGCCTCTAGCAACATGGACGAGAGAAAACTTTCGGTCCAGGCTCACCATTTCATCTTATCTGATCAGTTAAGATATGTTTAAATTTGGGATTAGTCTGTAGCTTCAATTCTAAAAATGATAATTTTGTTATTGGTGTTCAAATGTCCAACACATTCCTCCTAATTTGTCACATACTGGTGATTGGTCAGTAGCTCAGGGTGTCTGTTTATACTGCTCAGTGAACTGCTCTGCAACTGCATATTGCTCAAGCTTTATCAATAATAAATGCCATCAGAAGACATCATTGTAAAGAAGGCGCTTGTAAACAAGTATTTTAGACCTGCTGAGCAGATTGAAGGAGGTTGGGGAGCACGGGGCTCCTGTTCATACTTGACTTAGCTGCCTTTACTGGGACTTTTGTCACTCTACTACTACATTATGCATTAAACTCAGATACAGTTTAAAAAAAAAACATTATTTGTATTTAAGCTTTAAATTACGTAATAAAATGTTTCACTCGTAAAAATTCACCATGTTTTCTTGGTGATACATGCCATGACTGTTACATGACCATCCTCCCTGCACATGAATAGATGGTTCTTTGGTGGTCAACATATCAAATGTTTAAACTAAGAAACTGTACCAGTTTTAGGTTAAAAACAATTGAGTAAATTTGAACTTTATGGCAGCAAAACATCTCAAAAAAAGTTGGGACAGGGTCATGTTCACCACTGTTAAGCATGCCCTCTTCTTTTAAAAACAGTCTGTGAACATGTAGAAACTGAGGAGATCAGTTGCTGGAATTTTAGGAGGGTAATGTTGTCCTATTCTTGTTTGATGTAAGATTTTAGCTGTTTAAGAGTCCTGGATTTTCTTTGCTGCATTTTTTTTTGCTGGATGTACTGTACCAGTATAGGCTTTTCTGCATTGATGGTACCTTTCCAGATGTGTAAGCTGCCCATGCCAGAGACACTCATGCACCCCATACCATCAGAGAGGCCAGCTTCTCAACTGTGTGCTGATAAAAGACTGGGTATTTCCTCTCCTCTTTAATATAGTGGACACGGTGCCCATGGTTTCCACAAGAAATTTCAAATTTTGATTTGTTTGACCACAGAATTGTTTTCCATACTGCCTCATTCCATTTTAAATGAGCTTTGGCCCAGAGAACTTAATATCTGGCTTCTTCTTTGCATAATATAGCTTTAGGAAGCGTTTGTGGATGGCAGAGTAAACGGTTTACTGACACTGATTTGTGGAAGTGTTCCTGACCCCATGAACTGATGTTCATAAGAGAATCCGACCTGTTTAGAATGCAGTGCTGCCTGACATGACTAATCAGTTGTTCAAGTGAGTGACTTCCTATTTTTTGCTGGTCAAACTACAGTTTCAGAGGATTTAACTAAGCCCCTCTAGGTTTACAATAGTTATGTCAATAAAAACATACGGAAAGTTTGAAATGCCTCAGCCTCAGAAGTGTGCCTCCCAGCGTCTTGTGATCTTTGATACTGCAGAGAAGAGAATCACACGTGCTATGCACATTTTGCATCTGTTTGCATTTAAATGGAGGTGTGTCCAGTAAGTGTCTCATGTGTGCTCAATAGCATGTTGATCAAAGGAAATATACTTGGATTCATGAGTTCAAAGCATGTGAATTGATTTGTGCATACAGTGTTTTCTCAATTTTTTTTACAGGTTTTTGTACATGAGGTCCCAGGTTCTTGCATGTCTCTGTACGTTGTGCAACAGTAAAAACTGTCCCTGCTGCTGCATCCACTGAACAGTGCGTGGATTAAACAAAGCACTGAATCAGATTTTTTCTTTAAGAATTTGTTAGAATCGAGTAAGCTCAAGTACTCAATGAACTGTTTCAGCCTTGCTCCATTTTTACCCTCATTAAATCTCTTTTTCACGTTTTTTTTTTCCCCATTGTTGTCTTCTTGTTTTGTGTCCTTATTACCATCCACTCTTTTTGTTCCTTTTCTCCAATTCATTTTTTTCTTCCACCAACATCATCTGTTTGTGTTT
This sequence comes from Kryptolebias marmoratus, assembly GCF_001649575.2. Taxonomy (NCBI): domain Eukaryota; kingdom Metazoa; phylum Chordata; class Actinopteri; order Cyprinodontiformes; family Rivulidae; genus Kryptolebias; species Kryptolebias marmoratus. Next base: position 7,314,704 of record NC_051446.1, on the reverse strand, counting down.
ATATTCATTTAATCTTTTTCCATTTCTTACTTTTCATGTTTAATTTTTTTCTTTTCTTTTTCTTTTCTCCCCACCTGTCTCTTTTCGCTCGTTTTCCCCCCTTCTCCCTTGTTGTGAACTTGTTTCTCCTGTCAGTCAGTGGAGGGTAAATAAAGGGGAGGTTATGAGGGCCTTTCTGTCTGAACCTCATCCATCACACTGCCACTTAATACCAACAGCTGTGAGCTGTCACTGAGAGCCTACTGATGTGTGTGTGGTGGTGGTGATGGTGGTGGTGGTGGTGGTGG
>NC_051446.1:7297086-7314402 GCF_001649575.2 Kryptolebias marmoratus | reverse complement strand
GGGGGGGGGGGGGGGGGGGTTATGAGGGATTTACTGAGTACCACATTAGTAATTGACAGAAGATTTACAAAAATGTAAATGTAATGCACAAACATCAGCACGGCGTGTTTTTCTTCGCTCTGCTGAGACTGAATTATTTTGCACGTGTCTGTATCGAGTTTTTTCAGGCATTTCTGACAACGAACAGTAAAGCCATGCAGGAGCCTCTCTGAATGTGAACTACCGGGATGTCAGACACAAATCCAGTTCGACAGAAAAGGACACAAAGCTGCTGCTGCTGCAGCTGCTCAGGACAAGACTTTAAAATTTTGAGACAAAACTAGTGTCCATCAATCACTGAGGGGCTGTCATGGAAAGAAAGCTTGGAAGTACAAATAAATGTTCTTTTCTTTTTCTCTGATCACATTCTTTCACAAAACGTCCTGTTTTCATTATTGCCGAAAGGCAAGAGATAATCTTTTTATGTTTTTGCCTGTGTCTGTGTATATATTTGTGTTTGTCTGTTATCAAAGTATTTCATGAACCACTGAATAAAGTTGTTAAAACTCTCACTAAGTAATCACTGAATGTTCATCTACAACTAATTACTTTTTAGAGCTAATTGACCTTAGCAAACATATAAATGGCTATAACTCAGTCAGTTTACAGATACTGACCTAAAACTTGGTGTGGTAGTAGTTAACATTGAGCCCAAACACAAATTTAACAGATTTTATGCCAACAGATTGTACAAGTCATTTGTTTAAAAAAACGTTTTAACTATTTGGAGTTCTTGCTACCAGATAGTTATTGGGTCTGTTAGCAAAATAATTCATGAACCACTGGATGGATTTCAATGAAACCTTCAGGAAATGATCATTGGATGTAAATCTTAATTCAAGGTGGTTCCCAAAACTAACAGATAAAAAAAACAACTCAAAAATGGCTACAATTCAGTCAGTTTTACAGAAATTAAGCCTTAATTTGGTGTGGCTAGTGCTGAGACTGATCCGTGAATGTGAATATCCTGCTGGAGAAATATGGAGTACATGTGGTTGGACAGCTTTGTTAGGCTAAAGAAAGTTTGTGAAGTTGAGTTTAAAGAATGCATTTGCATTCTGAGTCAGAGTAAAAGAATGTTTGACAATGAACTACACAGAGACAGTGACAGAGATGGTGCTATACTTAATTGGAAAATAAAGCCGCCACAGTGTTTCAGTGCAGAAAGTAATATTTTACCACAATAAAATAGGGGGGTTCCACAGGGGCCAGATCTGTTTAGCGAGATGCGAACTGCCCATCAAAGTGCCTCTGGTGTGCAATGCTGGCTGTCAGGATGCATGCCCTGCTCTCTGAAGGCACTCATCCTACCAGTGAGAGGCTTTTATTCATCAGACCTGCCAAAACGCTGCAGGACAGTAGCTTCTGCACATTTCAGAGTCTGATTTTTGCCCACAGAGCCGAGGCTGGCTTCAAAAACAAGCCAGCAACTGATAGCTTCTAATAGATGTCTATTTCTTCTAGAAATTTGTTAGTGACAAATGATGCATTGTTCTGCTTGGGCTGTCTTTGCTCCTTTAATTGGTTTTCAATCTGTGATTGCCACCTGAAGACAATCTTGTTACCTCGCAGACATATACAAAGTAGCAGCCAATTAGCATTCTGCATTGATTGAAAAAAAGGAGTTTAGCTGGAGCAATAAAAGAGAAAAAGAAAAAACACTTGGGGGGTATGTCCGCAACACGTCTTCTGGACTTTGGAGCCGAAATTCTATAATTGGTGGTTGGTTATTGTCTCAGTGGGATGTGAAAAATGTTTTTTAATCAGCTCACAAGCCTGCAGGAAAAACTGCAGCTTCTCGTTCGCTGGAAACAAAGTGGACATCAAACATGAATGCGTGGATAGAATAGTGTTGGATTAAACAGGAGTTTAATGATAAGAAGCTGTGAGAAAATACATCAGTTGGAGAGATAAATGATAAAGTCTGATAATTAGATCAGCCGCTCACACTTACAGGATCAAGAGCTGTCCTCCATGCTTTGTTAAAACCCCAAAGAGCAAGAATCTTGTAACAGAATCTGAAGAATGGCTGACATGATAACAGCAATTGAAAATGCTTCAGTAAATACATCTATTCAAAGGATCACCTGATAATTGTCACAAAAAAGATAGTATTTAGTTATGTTGTAACTTAAATTAATTTTTCAGTTTGGTCAATCAAAAAATAAAAAAAAATTATATATCGATCCATCCATCCGTCTTCTTCCGCTTATCCGGGGTCGGATTGCGGGGGTAGCAGCCTAAGCAGGGAGACCCAGACTTCACTCTGCGGAGAAAACTCATTTCAGCTGCTTGTATTCGCGATCTCGTTCTTTTGGTCACTACCCAAAGCTTGTGGCTATAGAAGAGGGTAGGAATGTAGATCCACTGGTAAATCGAGAGCTTATATATGCTTAGTAAAATTAAATATGTTCTGCTTTTTTAAAAAATTGTACACCCATAAAAACTTCTATGGATAATACTCCTGCAGCTTTGGAAAAAAACAAAAAAAATCAAAATGTGATCAGGAATACTGAGCTATGATGAAGCAGGACATCAAAAGACATATGATAGATAAAATTAACAAAATCCTGAGAAAACTTTTTAGACAATAAAAGAATGTAGAAATTTTAAACAGGTCACAGAAAGTTGGACTTTACTTGACTGAGCTGGCATTTTGAATCGTGATTATTGTGATAATTATTTTTACCAATTCGATGTGTGTGTTTTTGTGTCTGTCTGTTAGCAAAATGCTTCATAAATTATAAATTATATAAATTTAAATTAAACTCTTAGAAACTTATCCCTGAATGGACATTTAGAACTCATTAACTCTTAGAGTCAACCCACCACAGCTAAGCGACCTTAGCTGACAAAAATGGCTATAATGCAGAAAAATGTTAAAATATTGAGTTAAATTAATAGATACAGAAACTAAGAGTTATTAATAACACATATACTGAGCACTTAGCATATCTCAAAAAATCTCACAATATTGCATTTGCTTTTGCATAATTTCAATTTCAAGGTTTGACCAAAATGGCTATGCCGCCTTCCCTTCTCAGCATAAGATGGTTAGATCTTTGTCCAGTGTGATGTCCTGCTTCAGCAGTAACTTATCCTTCACAGCACTGAGATAAGCATTAGAAATGAGTTGATCTCCTATTAGTTCACTTTCCATCAGTTCAAAACCACATAGTGCAGATAGAGCTCTGATCATGGCAACATATTGACTCACGGTTTCATCAGCATGTTGAACACATTGTCTTAATGTGTGTGTGTGTATGCCAACACATTAACTTTGGGCACAAAATGTTTTTCCAGTGCAGCCATGGCTTCATCAAATGCTGTATGCTGGTGTAGATTCTCAGTCATCCAGGACACGGTAAATCCACAAATGGTTAAAAAACAAAAAACAACTGGACTTCTGTTCTGTAGCTAAAGACATTTTGCTTCTCATCTAAGGAGCTTTATCAATTTAAAAAGAAGAGTATTGAGCTCAAGCTTTTAAAACTAAGATGTTTTGCAAGCTAGATTCACATGCAGTTTACCCACACCCTCCTCACAATAGAGGCTTGTTACAGTCTTTGTTATACTTGAAATAAGTGGTGCACTTATTTCAAGTATAATACCAGTTTTTACAGACATATACATGGTTGTATCATGGGATCTCCAGTGTCAACCACTGTGGTCAATCTCTACATGAAGGAATTGGAACAGAAAGCTCTGAACTTTTTCAAGGGAATAACAGAGCCACTGATTTAGATATGTGGATGACACCTGGATCAAAATCCAAGCCAAGGAAGTAGAAGCGTTCATTAGACATAGTAACTCTGTTGACAACAACATCATGTTCACCAGAGAGGATGCAAATGACAAGAAGCTGCCTTTTTTGGACTGTTTGGTGCACATGGAAAGAGAGGAAAGCCTTAACATTGAGGTCTACAGGAATACAAACTTTCTGTGATCAGAACTCTGCACCATCAGGTTGAATACGCCCCCGCTAAGACAGAATGGAAGGAAAAGGAACAACAACAAAGCTCTCCAATCATGTAGATATCCTAACTGGGCTTTTGTCAAGTCAGCGAGAAACTCTAAAAAACATGCCACTGAACAGAATAAGGATAAAAACAGTCACAAAAACATTGTCATTCCTTATGTTGCTGGAGTATCTGAGAAACTCAGAAGGATATACTCCAAATACAACATCTCAGTACATTTCAAACCCAACAAGACTCTCAGACAGAGGCTGGTCCATCCTAAGGACAAAACACCAAAACACAAACTGAGCGGTGTGGTGTCGGCAGTTTAGTGCAGCGAGGAATATTCAGACCTCTATATTGGAGAAACCAAACAGCAACACAAAAGAGCCAGCTCTTCAGGACAAGATTTAACTAGTTACCTACACATAAAGGATAATAGACACTCTTTCGAGGACCAAAATGTTCATATTTTGGACCGAGAGGGCAGGTGTTTTGAGAGGGGGGTGAAGGAAGCCATTTACGTCAAACGAGGGAAACCAACTTTAAACAGAGGAGGTCTCAGATTTCAGCTTTCAAAAACCAAACATGAGCAAAACATGAGGCAAGACATCAAACAAACGAGAGAGCACATGAAGCAACAATGAACCAGCAGTGAATGGAGGAAATACCCAGGTTTTAAAACAGAGGGTAATTAGGAGAAGTGGGCACATGTCAGATGATTACAACTTGGATCAGGTGAAGATGGGCATGACAAGAAAACAAGAGACTGACTGGGAAGAAGTGAATGATGACACGAAAATAGACACAAAGAACAAAGACAGAAATAACACATAAAGGCAACTAAATAACAAAGTACAAAATACAAATAAACCCTAACTTAAACATGAAGAATAACAATAACCCCAAATCCTGACATTTTGTCCTTCTCTCACCAAAATTCAATCTAATCAACCTGTCAATACAGTTCAAAAATATTTTATTTTAAATAAATCCAGTTTTAAATCAATTTCCTAATGCATTGCAGTAGATGTTTTAACCCAACCTGAATCCAGTCTATGACCTTTTGTGCTATTTTTGGTTCTGTGACTTTCTAATGAATTTAAATACTTCTTAAAACACAGCAGGCTTTGAAATTTTAACTTTGAGAAACTTTGAATAGGATAAATTCTTTGTGTTTTTGCATAGCTATGCTAATTGGAGTTCAGCTGAATTATAAAATTATACATGAGACACAAACTAATGAGTGAATAAATTAAAAGAACACACACATCTTGCATGTTTCAACAGTAAAATCAGCCAACTGAAAAACACACAATTGAAACAAGCTGAGTCGCTGAGACATGTTGGTAGAGAAGAAAAAAGGACAACACTGAGGGAGGTTGATACAGGATTGAAAAGTGTTTAACCCTGATTTAATGAGTTAAATACTAAGAGAAAAGGTGAGAGGAGAGGGGAGAGTGACAAAGCACTAAGAGCCCTCTGACCTTTACCAAATATAAAGCTAATTGAGAGTACTTCAAAAGCAGCAAAGGTCAGCCACACAGATACAAGCCTGAGATGGTGATTTCATCTGATTTTCTAACTATTCAGTGAAAGCGTTCCACCGTTTTTGATTTCCTTAACAAGACATTTTAGCAAAGCTATCTGAGCTGTTAACAGATGATAAAAAGGTAGAGGGCTTTTTCTGGCCATGCTGAAGTCAGGTTCTGTAGAAAGGCTATTTAAAATGAACATCTTACCTGTTGCAGAAAGGCCTTTCAAGGACTTCCATTTGGAAAAATAAAGATTAATTCAGACCAATCTGGTGAGCTAATGGGCTTGTCTGAGCAAAGCCTGGACTGCTGCCATCTTAAAACATTTTCATAATGCATATCTCATGTGAACAGTATTTTATAAGTCTTTATACCATCAATAGTTTCACTCTTCACGATTATTATTGCATGCCACTGAAAGGCAAGAGCAAAATATAATGTTTTTGCCAGTGTATGTGTTTACATATTTGTCTGTTAGCAAAATATCTTATGAACCACTGGACGAATTTCAATGAAACTTGCAGAAAGTAATTGCTGAGTGTACATCTACAACTGACATCTACAACCTCAGTCAATATGGCTGCCACAGCAAAAATGAACTTAAGAAACACAAAAATGGCTCAGTCAATTTTACTAAATTCTTGTGCAATGGTAGCCGAGATGGATCCACAACACAAATAGTGCCTATAAATAGTATTCACCCCTTGGATGTTTTATGATTTTATTGCTGTCACAAATTAATCAATTTAAGTTGACCTTCTTTCCAAAAAAAAATTTTAAAACCCTCTTTAAGTGAAATCAAATTTAAACTGGGCAGAATATCCCTTTAAAACTCTGAAAGCAAAAACTGTGTGGAGCATCACATCAATATCACGTTTTTTCTCAGGGAGGGAGGAAATACACAATTTTCATTTCAATTTCTATAGTGTTGCATCAGCTGCCAGTCAAACTCAGAAGTTGCAACTTTTGTCAAGAACCCCAATAACTTTTGATAAAATATTAATAAAACCAGACTGCACTGGCGCTCATCGAGGTCTTGCACTAGTTCATTTTATGAAGAAAAAACTGTGGTGTGGGAGAAGAGAAAAAGATATATAAAACTAATTCCACTAGATTAATGCTTTAAGAGAGTATTTTATAACTTTGATATGCCCTGGTGTGCATATTGCACATGAAATCCTCCTGCATACTGAATTCTTTCATCACCACTCACTGACAATAAGAAAATGTTCCATCAATATTATTTCTCTCTGCAACAGTATATTGGGCTCCACTTACAGTTAAAAAGACTCAATTTTTCATATCCCGAATGTGAGCTCCCGCCTGTTGCAGAACAAGGTAACTAGGGCTGGGAATTGTATGCACGGCCACGGGAGGATCATGAATGCTGTTTAACTGCTCTAGGTTTTGTGTGGTGGTTAGTAAAGCAAGTGGAGAACTGTTAAAGGAGAGCTCTGAGACATAAACAGAGGCTGGTGCCATAAGGGAGGACTACATGTACATGTATATAGGTGCCTGTACAGTAGAGTAGGTGGGGCAGCTGCTCCTCCATTTGATTGACTTAAATGCATAAAAATACTCCCAGCACTAAAAGAAAATCTTGTGTAGTTTATTGATTGTAATTGTATTTTCTTAGTAATAAGCTAAAAACCTCAATTTAAAAAAAATAATGACGTCTTTCAACACCCCCCTACTTCAGTTTTGAGTTGGTCCAGTCTAACTCAGCTCAACTCCTGTAGTCTTTAGCACACTAACAGTGTTGCCAATTTAGCTATTTTGTCCCTTTATTTAGCGTGTATTCAGACACCTCTAGTGACTTTTTTGTTTGTTTGTTTTTTTAAAAAAGCAACTAGCGGCAGTTCTAGCAACTTTTAAATTGCACATTTGTAGACCTTTGGAGACTCTGATGTGAAAGCATGTATCATTCATGCTCTTTTCAACGAGCAGTGGGTGAAGTTGTGGGCCCTCACAAATGTTGAAACTAAGAAATTGTACCATAATTTTGGAAAGAGAAAGGTCATTTTGAATCCAAAGTAGTTGGGATGGGGTCAGCAAAAGGCTGTAATGGTAAGTGGTACAAGTAACAAATAGCTTGAGGAGCATTTTGCAACTAATTAGGTTAATTGGCAAAAGGCCAGTAAGAAGGCTTGGTATAAAAAGAACATTTTAGAGAGGCGGAATTTGTCATAGGTTTAACAGTGTGCAAAAAGAATCCATCTAAAAATAGCAGAACAATTTTCAGACAATTGTTCCTCAGTGGGAAATTGGGAAGATTTTGAATATTTCATCATCTACAGCTCATAATATCATCAAAAGATTGAAAGTCAATATTGAACACTCGTGATCTTCGGGCTCTCAGGGGTCACTGCATTAAAACAGGTCTGATTCTTTTTGGACATCATTACATGGGCTACACCCTTTGTCCTAAAGAAGAGAGGGACCATCCCACCTGTTATCAGCATACAGTTCAAGAGCCTGCCTCTCTAATATTATGGGAGTGCATTAATGCCTCTGCCATCGGCAGCTTGCACATCCGGAAAAGCACCATTAATGAAGACAAGTGTATGTGGGATTTAGAACAACATTTGCTCCCACCCAGATTTATTTTTCAAAGAATACCTTGCATATTTCATTAAAACAATGCCAAACCACATCCTGAATCAATTATAACAGCAAGACCTCATAGTAGAACAGTATAGCTGCTGAATTTGTCTGTCTGCAGTTCAGAACTCTCACCGACTGAAAATATTTGACACATCATGAAATAAAAAAATCCAGCAAAGACCCAGGACTGTTGAACACTTAGAATCCTACATCAGACAAGAATGGGGCAACATTCCCTCCAAAACCTCTAGCAGCTGCTCTTCTTAGTTCCTACATGTTCACAGATTGCTGTTAAAGAAAGAAGGGAAGCTTCACAGTAAGAAACGTGATCCTGTCCCAACTTTTTTGAGAAGTGTTGCTTCCATAAAATTCTAATTTATTCTATTTCTTTCCTAAAATTATACAATGTCTTTGTTTAAACATTTGATCTTTTCTATGTTCCACTGTTAATAAAGTATGGGTTTATGAGATTTGCAAATCATTACATTCTGTTTTTATTTATATTTTGCACAAGGTCCCAACTTTTTAAAAAAATCTGCACTAAACTAACTCAGAGGGTCCCTTTTGGGCCACTTTTGCTGCTCCCAAGCCCAAATTTAAGGAGGGTTGGAATAGTGACATTAAAAAAGACATTAAAGTTCATTTGCAGTTCTATATATATTTAGCCAGTTGTTACTCATTTTGTAACTCTCCCACAATTTTATTTTTCTCTGTCTAATTATGCAAATTAGGTGATGATGTCATTTAATTTTTTCTCGAGACTTTTAGGACACCCAATAGCTAGATACCTTACTAAGAAGTTAGCAAGACTGCTCCCTATTCAGACAACATTCAACTGTGAAAATGACAAAATAAAACTGAGTCACATTTTTTAAGGGTTAAAATTGCCCAGCATCTCTGACTACAGATCAGACAAAATAGAGTAAACTCTAACAGTGATATTATGCAAAGTACCCACAAGTTCATAAAAAGTGGTAAATAATACCTTTCTGCCGGCCCTATATTGACATCCATCCAGGCTGGAGCTCATTTGCAGGCGTGAGACTCCATATGCGCATTTCAGGAATAAACAGACATCTAATTGAATTGAATGTGGCTGAAAAGTGAAAGTTTTGTAAATATTTACAACTGTTTCATATCAGTGTCTAGTTGTGATTTGTTAACAAACATAAAGAAAAAAAATTGTCTTTGTGTGGTTTTGATCTTGGGTCTCCCACATGAAAGCAATGTGTATGTCACATCCATAACACCAACCTGTCACACTAAGGGCCTGGCTGTGCTCCCCTATTTTAGGATGTAATCAGGCCCCCATGTTTGTGTTTTTTGCTTCAAGAAAAGACACATTTACTCACTATGTGTTCCCTATACCACAACACTGAGTTAACCTCCATGTGTGTTTTGGTTCCCTTGAGTTTTGTTTCTAACCTCTGTCTTCAACACAACAAAGCAATCCCTCGTTTTAGCACTTTAGGATTGGATGGTTCTTGTGGAAATACAAAGACAAGAACTGGAGACTGTTTTGTTTGTGACCTAAAGACAAGTTTGTTTGCCGCTACTGAAAGGTTTAGGCTTTAGTTCATATTTTTTGAAGTGTGTTTCTGTGTAAAGTTTCTGAACAATTAAAATATTTCTGTTGTAGATAGCTCTTTGAAAGACGTCAGTTTGGAGAAATAGAGTTTGATTCTGACCACACTGACAAGCTAATGGCTAGTCTGAGTGGGGCCACCCCAAAATGGATTGTTACCATCTTATGACAAGGTTCAAGGTTCCGTTATCGTCATTTTCATATTTAGTATCACCCATCACCAAAGGCAAAAGGACAATAATAGTTTTACTGAAACTCAAAGAAAGGATTAATTAGATGCATCTCTACAACTACTTAACTTTTTGAGTCACCTCAATTCAACATGGCCTCCACAGTAAATCAATACTAGCAAACACAAAAATGTTTAGAACTCAGTCAGTTTTATAGATACTGAGCTAAAATTTGGTAGTAAATTTGACAGTATTTTGAGAGTAATCCACAACACATTCTCTGATTGCTACACATTGTGGAACATCTTTGCTAAAAACATTGCAAAAAAAACGTTAGTCAACATTGTCTGTTAGCAAAACAGCTCATGAACCACTAGACGGATTTTTATAAAACTTTCAGAAAGTGAACCTTTAAGGTACACAACTGGTTAATTTTTAGAGTCAACTCAATTTAAGATGGTAGCCACAGCTAATGAACCTTAGCAAACACGTAAATGGCTATAACTCAGTAGATTTTACAGACATTGAACTAAAGATTGTGGCAATAACTTCGCCTCAGTAATAACACATATAGTATGTGTTGTTAATGAATTTGACAAAATCTTGCACCATTGCATCGCATATTGCAACAACTATAACTCGATAAATTCTCAACAAAAGATATTTTTAGTTTAACACTCTTGCATGAAAAGTAACAGATTATATGTATTTCTGCAAAGAATGATAGGCTTTAACTTTTACATGAAAACACAATGTGTCCTAAGACCAGTGGCATCCAATAACAATATGTGCTTAATATCAAATGATCTAAATAAATAAATATTTTAAACTGTTTACCTTTAAGCTACACCTAAATTACTTTATCCAATTATAAAACAAACAGAGTAGCATTAAAAGAAGGCAGCAGCAGCACAAACAGAGCAGTGTATAGTGAGTTCAGTGAGACATTGAGTTAAGTAGTCTGACAGCCACTGGGTAGAAGCTGCATTTGAGCCTCAGTGTTCTGGCTTTGATGCTCCACAGCCTCCTGCCTGAGGGAAGAGGGTCAAACAGTCCATATGCCAGGTGGGGGGGTCCCTCAATGCAGACCAGACTGCTCCTGCACCTGCTGACGTAAAAATTCTCAACAAAAATAAGAATCTCTGCTGTGAGTGACCTTTTGAACAGTGTTTCCCAGCCTTTGCTTGGCTTCTTATCAGCAGCAGATGAGTTCTAATACCAGGTGTTGGGGAAGAAAACTCTAATCTCAAAGTTTTCATTGCAATTCATGCAAACACTTTTATTATGGACCATGACATTGCCGCCAATCTTACATTACAGGACTATCTATGGGGAATTTATTTGAGCCGATTCTACAAAAACTACTGAAATTTAATAACAAGTGAGTGTGAACAAATTTTACTCCAAATTAGTCTGTCTTGTGTTATAACTTGTGATTTATCAACTCTTCAAATTGTTCAATTATTTTTACAACACAGGCTCTTTCTTTTTTCTCTTTTTTCCCCTTCAGTCAGGTTGTCAAACGCAATCACCCAGAGATTAAATTGAAAAAAAATTGGCTGAAGTTAAAGGACAAACTTGATCAATATTTATTCAAAAGATATGATACAAACTCACCATGGTTTTCACATGTATTATGTTAAATTAATTAGACAGAAGCGTGAACCTTTCCCAACACTTACATACATAATTCAAAACAAACATGGCTTATTGATTAAACTTTTAAATGAAAGACACATCAATAATTTTTTTAAGCCTCCCTCGATATCAGCAGTTTTTTCACTCATTTCTAATAAAACCATTTTATCATGAGTCTTGCAAACAACAACAAATAAAAAATCATGAAAAAAAAAATCAAAGCTTACAGCTGATAATAGGAATAAAACTAAAAAGGAAGCAGACTCATTTCTGCTTTAATGTGCTCTGATGCTCATAAACCCCAGGCAGATATCTCCATGTTTTCTTGGCTGCAAGGAATCGATCACCTTCATTTGGGTGTTCATAGGTGCTGTTTCTGCATCTGCATCAGATGGATTACTGAGGAATTCAAACTTAATTTTCCTAGCTTCAAAGTCAATAAACTGTCAAGTGAATTTGGCACCAAATATGCTCAGTTTTTCAGCAGAATGTGCACTTGAGAACTTAGGTATAGAGTTAGTCTGTTATATACTGGCAACATGACAAATTAAAAAAAAATAAATAAAAAAACTTCCTGTCTCAGACATGATGATCACACAGTTCTTCCTATAAAAACTGCAGGTTCAGCACATTGGGATAGTTCGTTATGTCATCCAGAAACCTAAATTTAAACAGAAACTTTTCAGCACAGAGCTCAGTGGACTGTCTCTCTGCTTTCCATAAACTGACAGCCTTCAAATTTCCTTGCACAACTTAAAATATTTGTTCAGCATTTTCCTTTAACTTACCTATTGCACGTCTATGTTGCTTTTTTTTATCACAATCTTGCTCACTTTACTTGAGCAACTTTGAGTAAACTATCCCAGCCCTATTATAAACTAATGATGGGGCTGATATATGTCTTTTGTCAAACAAAACAAAATCTAAGGCTTGCTAGACTTAGCTGGAGTGTCAAAGCACTAGTTTTTCCTGTGCTTTCTGGGCTTTGTAGTATAAAGGGTGCATGTACTGTTTACCCATCAGCCAGTTCCAACACATATTAATGTTATTTCACAGACCAGATAAAATTCTAGCACAAGCCGAATCTGGGCACGGTTTGAATTATCAGCCTTGCAGCTTCAAGCCAAATCATGTTTGAGCAAGACTTGGGCAATTCTTTATGCACTAAACTTGCATTATGTGGAAACTGCTTCATCTGAACGTAAATAGCACAGATCTCATTGAGCTGAGTCTTATCCCAGCCACTTCACATTAGCTTTAAATCGTTCCGCTGAAAGCTGGAAATCAAGGTTTGATTCATAAAATTTGCAAAAGGCAAAGATTAGGCCTTGAGGCTCTTAAATCAGACATTCTCCTCTCTACAACTACATCTCAAGCTCACCATGAACACCGCAAACAGGATCGGTCATGATGGGCAGCTCTGGCAAAGTCACACCCACACAAGGAACAAGTACAATTTTGGATCAAGAATCCAGACAACTTTTGCTCTGAATATAAAGAGACTAAATAGCCAGGGCCATTCTGTTGGTTGGAGTCTCCTTTCCAACACCCTAGACTAAACTTTCCTAAAAGGATGAACAGTGTGATCTCTCAAACCTGAAACATACTCTCCAATTCCCTGTTTTAAAAATTAGGACCACCCTCCTGCCACTCCATAGGCATCTAATGATAAGATTACAAAGTCGATCATCACCCTTTGACCTGATAGCAAATAATAGACCGCCTCATACTAAAATATGGTGTTTGTTGGGGACAGCTAATGCCTAGCACAGAAATCTAATAACAGAACACCAATAGAATCCAGATCAAGGAGACCTGTCTTACCAGTGACACCCCTCAAGGTAACGCTGTCATTTCCCACATTGGTATTGAAGTACTGCAGGCACTTGTTCAAAGACAAGATCCAGAGACTTCAAGAAGGCCTGGCAATATAAACGTCTTTGTGGTGCAAAAACAAAAACAACAGTCAGAACATTTTCTCCTGCATCTTGAAACCACAAAGAGGTGACCCTCTTGCTCACAGTTTAGAACGCCAACACATAGACACTCAGCCAGTGACTTGTTAGTATCACCAAACCCATTATGTGCTTCTACCCCAGTACAACTCCAGAGTATGAGAAAGTCTAGCCCCTTTCCAGGGTTGGCTTCTAGTGCCAACACTGTGTGTTAGTGGTGAATCCAACTTTAAATAGATGGTGCTGCTCAACTTCACACACCTGCTCCAGCTCATTCAGAAAAGTGCATTTCAGCAAATCGGCACACTCAAATCCCACATTACACCTGACCTCCACTTCTCTTGCCACTGGTGGTGGGCCCATATGGAGGTGACATCCTGTGGTTCTGTTGAGCTGAGACCGAGGAGCCAAGGTTCAACCACCAATAAAACAATAATTATGAATAACAAATTTTTTGAAATGATTTATTTTTTAAAACTTGCTGACATGTATTTTGTGTTTTACAGCAAAAGATTGGACATTGTTCTTTGTGCTTTTGCACATATGCAAGTGTGACACTCCATATGTGCATGAGGCATGACTGGAGGTCTGCACCTCATGCCAAAAGCTAATTATGACCCTACAAAAAACTGACAAGGCAAGTGTCCTTAGTAATTGGTTATTCGTAATTGGTCTTCAAAAGGACTTACATGTGCACAGTCCCAAACAACTGCAGGGTTTATTAAAGCTTTTAGCTCAGCAGAAAAAAACTCAATCTTAGAAAATAATTGCCCTGACACACAGATATACAACAAGATGGAAAGGGTTGATGCTAAAGTGAGCGGCTGTCAGTCAGTCGTGTAAAAAGACGTCTACAGTGTGAAAAGGACAAAGAGGTCTTGTCAGAGTGAGAAAATAAAACTCTTGCCAATGGCAAGGTGGCCTGATGTTATCTTAAATATGTAATAAGCGCCAACTTCAAGATCAAGCACACATAGCGTTTATAGTGTATGCAGGAAAAATTGCTATTCTGTGGGAAGGTTCCACACATCAAAGTGCTGTGTGCTGTTTGAGGCTTACCTGGAACAAAGCTCCCCTGAACAACCTCCTTGTAAGCCCACCATCCTTCATGAATTTTCGGCGGATTTGGTTGAGCTGTGAGGAGGAGAAAAGGAACAGAAGAAAGGACATCAGTCTTTTCATGTCTGAAATTCACACAAGAAAGCAAAAACACTGTCCTGCTGGTTTCAAACACTTTCAAACCGGTAAGGCATATTCTGAGTTTATCTTTTAAACACTATAATAAATTTCAAAATAGAATAGAAAAGAACAGACAGTAGATGCACACTACTGGCATAGCCAAAAAGTCTGCCCATCCTGCCAACACAATCAATATCTATTTGATCTGATCTTGTAATCCCGTGGCATAGCCAAAAATGAGTTTGTAGGTGGGCCTGACTGAAAGAGGGTGGGCCACCAAATTTAAAACAACTTATAAAATACATGTAAACTGAAACAATGTTTACTTGTAGATCGACATAATTGTCTACAACAGTGGTTCCCAAACTATTCAGCTTCTGAGTCACAAAGCAACAGTGGCAGAAACTTGACTGTTACAATAAAGAAAACTCACAGTCTATTCAAAACAAATAAATGCATTTGAAAGCGCTTGAAAAATATTTCAAGTGATACCAAGTTTCTGTATCTTGATTTAAACACATTAATGCATTTTAAAATCCAAGATTCTGGGGGAATAAATGCCCTTAAATTTACACAGAACAATGTGAAAAGTGGTAGCCCATCACAAATTTTGCCAATAAATCTTTAGTTCTATTTAGATATTGACATGACAGATTCCCAAAATTTTAACTCCCTAGCCAATAAAAAGAGATATTTGTGGAGATGAGTGGGTAGGGTCCTCAACCGAATTTGGAAACGACTGGTCTATAGGAATATAACTCTGTAGTATTTACAAATATAAATTAGTTGGAATACAGCAGCCATATAAAACGCCAAAGCCAAATCATATGTATATATTAAATCTGTAATGTACTGAAGGTTTCAAAATCAAAATTACTGTTTAAATTATTTAGTAATATTATTTAACTAGTACACTAGTACCTTTTTTTAATAAATTAGGTCCCAAAAAAGAAAGAAAAATTCAAATGTAAGTTATTTGAGTGGCAGACCTTCCCAAAAAGTGGTCCCACCCTTGTTGCAATCATTGCAATAGTTACAAAACCTTTTTAACAAGTACAGTTTTATTTCATTACCACTTTAGCTTCTTTTTGTACTCCAGGTTGTGATAGAACTCCAAGTTCGACTACACACAGCAGCCAGAATGCATAGTGAGCGCTGTGCACCTACATTTATACACAAATAATCTTACTCAATGGAAATGTACTGCTGCAACACTTGTTTTATATAATAAAGATCAGCAGTAAGAAAAAATAATGAGCCTTCTGATAGAACAACAGTGTGTTAGTTGTGTGTGAGCATGTGGAGTGTTGCTGCTTGTACCTGCGAGCCCCTGGGATTTCAGCATCTGCAAGTAATACTGTAAAAGGAGTTTTAGAGTCCTGCAGACATGATCTTCTATCCAGATACTGGCAACAGAACAGAATTTTCCTCCATCTGACTCTATGCACTGTGACAGCCTCTAATATCACAGCTAAAGGAAATTAAAACTGTGTTTTCCCCATTAGATATGTCTACTCTCCTGTTATGTTAGTCTAATTAGAGTAAATAAGAAAATATTTTATCACCATCAGTTTCCGAAAAAATGGCTGCTGAGATACTACAGTGATGGATTCTGTGAGGTAAATTGAGTCCTTCATGATCCCTGTGAGAAAACAGAGCTGTCACAGCAAGCAAACAGCGGCACTAATTACAACATATATTATGGAGTAATGATACATAGAGTGCCCAAAAATGTTATGAATGAGAGATTACTGCTGGAAAATTATTGTAATAATTCATTCATTCAACCATTTACTGTATCCTGTTTGACTTTTTTTTTTTTCTTGTCAACAGGTTTCACCTAATTAAATTTTGTCAGTTTAACATAAAAACAATAAAGCCATCTAACTTTACAGTCTTTCTTTGAACTAACCAACTAATATTTAATCCCAGAAATTAAAATAACTTAAGGTTGACAAAACATATGTTTTATATTTTTTGCTATTCCAATTTAAAGTTAACAAGTGTCTTTTCAATCTAAATACTACTACATGTGTTTATTTTCTCAAAATAAAACGTTTTGGGGGGTTTTGCAACTAAATAAATTTATCTTCAGTTAATTTTGTTACAGTGACTTAACTTCAGTTTGTCAACAGAATCAAACAAATGATTATCTATTGATGAACACAGTGATTCATATTGACTCGGAGCCTCATCCTTCAGTATTAGTTATTTATTAACACAGTTTGAAGCAAAAGTAAATCATATATATTTTGAACTGCATGTAAAAATGAGCATTTTTATTAATCAAGTAAAATACTGAAAATACAAGCAATAACCAGTTGTTAACATAAATTTTACTTATTTACTTGTGTACATAAATACTCCATCTCATGTCATGACGTGTATTTCTTTCCCAAGACACCTTTATTCAAAGGCAGTTTGCAACCTATAAACTAAATTTATTCCAAACTACAAAGCAACAACAGCAAAGGATTACCCTGTTGTTCTTTTAGTTTAACATATTAGGAATTTAAGCACAAATATATCAATATAGTTTTGTACATATAGATGTATATTTATGTAGCCCAGTTATACCGCTCTAAAGTAGGTAAGGGCTCCTGAGTTCAACAAACCCATTAACTTAACAATAATAACTAGTATACTCTAGTA
>NC_051446.1:7284553-7296986 GCF_001649575.2 Kryptolebias marmoratus | reverse complement strand
TTATAACAATTTTTAACATATTTAAGCAAACATGTTTAACACATTTTAAACTATTACCTCTTCTGTAATCTTAACTCAATACAAAATACCTTTATTTTGGACTGGGTTACATTTAAAACAACATTGTTTTTAAAACTACATTTACACAAAGTCATAATAAAATCTTGCAGCCTCATCCTTGGCAGTAATTCGGTGATCCCCAATTGTTTCATGGGGTTTAGCACAGGAGAGTGAGAGTAGGACAGGAAAAAGCAAAGTGGCACAACAAGCCCTGTCCCATTTTTCACAATGTCTGTCTGAAGCCTGAAACGATCCTCCTGACATCAGCAAAAAGAAAATGCCTCCAATCTATAAAAGGAAATGCAGACTAGATGCTGCAAGAGGTGAGATGCAGTGAGAAGGCTTGATGGATCGCTATTTTCCATTTTACAGCATCCCAGCAAACGTATAATGTTTAAATGTCTGTGAGGTCGTGTATGAAGAGGGAGATGATTGTCTGCTCCACATTCTGTTCAAGGATTCCACTTGTTTCCAGGACATTTTGAGTCATGAGGCTTTTATAACAAATGAGAATCACACCTTCCACCCGGGGATGTTGATGCTTACAGAAAAATTGAATTACAGAATATCTATTATCCAATGCAGTTTTAAAATCTATAAAATATTGAATCACAGGCTTCCTTCGGAAAAATCTACCAGTTTATGTCTAATCTTAATGATGAGATTCAGAAAACAACATGCATGCAAATGCTTAAATATTATGTATTATGAACTGCTATTTCTATCCATCCATCCATTTTCTTCCACTTGAACATGTCTTTGAACCGCTCAACTAGAAACATCTTGACCCAAAACTATGCAGAAAAACTAGTCCATGCATTTATCAAGTCTAGACTGGACTATTGTAATTCTTCATTATTTGGGTATCCAGAACACTCTTAAAAAGTCTTCAGTTAATCCAAAATCCTGCTGCCAGAGTTCTGATGAGAGTTAGAAGGAGAAATCATATTTCTCCAAATTTAGCTTCTCTCCATTAGCTCCCTGACAAATTTAGATAATTATTTAAAACGATACTTCTACTGTAACATACAAAGCTCTCAACAACCAAGCTTCATCTTATATAAAAGATCTTATTGTTCCATATTTTCCTAACAGAGCACTTCAATCTCAGACTGCAGGTTTACTTGTGGTTCCTAGAGTTTCTGAAAGTAGAACAGGAGGCAGAGCTTTCAGTTATCAGGCTGGTACCTCATTTGAGGAACAAGCTTTTCTAATTTTAAGTCTGGGCTTAAAACTTTCCTTTTTGATAAATCTTTTAGTTTTGGTTGGAGTTGGCTTCCTGAGCTATCACTTAGTTGTGCTGCTATAGGCTTAGACTGCTGGAGGACAAACTGACCACATTTCCTCCCTCTGCTGCTGTCTTTACTCTCTCTCTAGTCTTCATGTTTCTACATGCAGTTATTGCTGTTATTAACATGTTTTTTATTTTTATTTATTTTTTCCTTTAGAAAAACCAAACCTTCTGTGTTTGTTTGTGTCCCTTTCTGTCCTCTCAAACCCCAGATGGGCAAAGCAGATAGCCGCCCATCTTGAGTCTGGTTCTGCTAGAGGTTTCATCCTGTTAAAAGGGAGTTGTTCCTTTCCACTGTTGCCTCAGTACTGCTCAGGATGGATAAATTGACTATGACTGGATTTGAATCTGGATCTAAATTGGATTTATGGGTGGGGGGAGCATAGTACCTTGAAATGACCTTTGTTATATTCTATTTAAATAAAGTGAATTTAATTAAATTAATTGAAATGAATCTGTGGTCAGATCATGAAGGTAACATCCAAAAGAAAAACCCAGACACATCCAGCAACACTGTTCAACTCGATCCATGGCAATCCCAGTACAGACAAGATATATAATCCTTCCAGTTAGTTCTGGGCCTGCCCTATAGTCTCCTCCCAGTGGGACATGCTTAGAAAACCTCCAGAGAAAGGTGCCCATTAGGCATTCTATTCAGATGTCTGAACCACCTCAGCTTACTCTTTTTAATGAAGAGATGGAGCGGCTCTCCTTGATGACAAAAGCTGAGCCTGGTCACCATACAGAGGAAGCTCATTTCAGTTGCTTGTATCCAGGATATAATTTTATTATCATAATCTCATGACCATATGGTCATAATACCTCTTCACCTCTTCATCTTCTGCAGAGGCCTGTTAATCACCCATTGGTTCAGGTGTGTTGGAGCAGAGAAACAAGGAAAACATGCAGGATAGTGGCCCTTGAGGACCAGGATTGCCCACCCATGCCATAGAAGATGGTTGGAACATAAATAAACAAATAAATTGAGAGCTTCCCCATTTGACTCAGTTCCTTCTTTATCAAGACAGATTGGAGCAACACCCTCAATACTTATCTATCAGTCTTCTCTACATCCTGCCATCACTCATGAACAAGACTCCTAGATTACTTGAACCTCACCACTTATGGCAAAAACTCACACCAAGAGGAATTGTTCCACACTACTACTGAATCAGAGGTTCAACTATTGATTGGCATTTCCATTTCCATCACCCCATAAATTAACCCTTTCAGGTAGGGTGATACTCGAGCACTTTAAATAGTGCAATAGGGCACTTTAAGTAGTGGTTCAAATGTTTCCAGAACTTTTAATTACTGTTCATCCAGAACAATTACTGACAACCATTGCTGGCAGGGTGACAAGACAGCTTAACATATGTAATTTATGCCACTTATGGTGCTTTATTGGTGGATTTGTGTCTGTCCATATTTTCTGTGAATCTAACCAAACGCAAAAAAATTCCAAAATTCATTTCAGGTTCCAAATCTGCCTTAAATATTTGCAAGTTTATGGTCAAAAAGTCACAGATGCTAGGATCTACCAACCTTGTTTAGTTGAGAAAGCAGCAGAGAACTAAACTTCCTTTCACACCAGTTAAAGCCGACATGAGGTAAAAACAATCTGCCACAACATAACATGGTCTCTGCATGGACTTGGTAAAGTCTTCAGGGGTGTATTAAGAATGTAGTGGGTTATTATGCTTGACAAAGCATGATAGGTCATGCAAAGTTTTGAGAGTGGAAAAAACTTTTTTTCATGGACAAAACTTTCTTAATAAGGTTGTAGTGTATTATGATGGTGGCAGCATCAGGTTTCCTGGCGGAAGCATGGTGACAGCAATTCCACGACATGGGGTCCACACGCACTGGTGTAGCTTGGTCAGCCAGAATTTGAAGTAGGACTGACTGCACTGGTCTCACATTTGTAGTTCAGCCACAGTTGTAACCAAGTCATAAAATCAAACTGAATATTTATGTTGTTATCATGGTGTGGTCTTCTGATGGTTAGATGCATTCCTAGAGAGTCATCAAGGTGGGCATATGGAGCATGGTCAGGATGCAAGACAGCACCTCAGGGAGGAAAAAAAAAACTTGTTGCAAATACTAAGAATATAGCAGCATCATCATTGTGTTCAAACTGAAGGACATTTTCCAAATTTGTTGCAATTCTGCAACAAATTTGTTTACTTTACTAGATTGTGTAAAGTGCAATGGAGTCATCACCCTGCGTGAAGCATGCTTAAGTAACAGTGTCATGCAAAAATATAAGTTTAAAATATGCTAATATTCACTTGTACTGCAATGAAATCTTTTGAATTCCAGTTGTTTTTATATGGCTCAAATCTACTAAAAATATAGCCCTAGTCTAGCTCCTTGTTAGCCTAACTCTTGTATGAGAATCTATCCCCGTTTCTACAAACTCAGCTTGCAAAGACATCTGTCTACTGCAGGTAAGTTAAAAACTGTTGATAACTACTGAACAGTCTCCACTTCATAACACAGAAAACCAAACTATCTTTTTAATGCTGGGCGCATTGTGTGTTTACACTGCATACTGCAGTACTATATTTGTTCATTTAACAAAAAGAAGCACCACAGACTGTTTAGGCAAACTGTTCAAACTGATGTGGCTCCAGAGCACCATATTTCATCACTTCGGATGAAATATGTCAACAAATACAAAGAATTTTGGGAAAGGAACATCTTACAGCTAGGATTTTTTTCTTCTCCTTATTTTTTATAACTAGATTTTTGATTTAGTTTTCTTATCTCATTCAGCCCCTTTTGCCAGTCCTTTATAGTTCTACACTATATTTGACAAAATGGCTCTGTCAGCTGAGGTTTGGGAGCTAAAACAGAACTCTGTTCTATTGAGCAGCTTATTGAAAATCTTCTCCAGACTGTGCTGGATTCCAAGCTGTCCTGCCTTGAGCCAGTGGCTGTTGAACAGAGTGATTGCTATTGCTGACGCCTCTGGCACGTCTTCTTCCTTGTCCTGGTACTCTGTTGTGTAAGGCGCTCTCCTCCTCTCTTCAACCTGTCCAATGTTGGTGGAAAGGAGATCCATCTTGCTAGCCTCTCATCTCTAGTAGACCTCTAAAAGAGCTAAAGCCAGCTGGGCTTTCTTTTCTTGTCCACAAAATTAGCCGTGGCAAAAAGTGTCCCTCTTCCATTCCTCTCCTTCCTCTGGCCAGCTCCCTTTATCATCTCCAAAATGGAAATACCCTGGTAGATCATCACTGCAACATACTTTAAACAGCAATACTCATCATCACCACATGACAGCAATACTATTGTAACATCAACCGTTAGAGATCCAGCTGGTTTGACTGTCCATCAGCCCCAGACAGAGTGTTGGAAATGAAATAAAACTGCATGGCATAAAATGTCAAGTGAATGTATTAAAGTAATTACAATATCAGATCAAATGAATAATAGGGTTGGCAGTATAGGCACACTGATGGTCTCATAGTAGGCCAAAGTCAGCCTGATTTTTTTTTTTTTTTTTCAAGTTAAGAAAATAATGGACCTCTCAAATCAGCTTGTATATGTAGGTGGAGCTGCAGATTTCTACTTGACTAGTATTAGTCTCCTGGACAGTTGTGAATGCTATTAGGACTTTTGAAGAAGGAGAGAGATCAAGTGAAGTAGGCCACACTCTGAACAAGGCAGTTAAAACATTAGAAGTGATATTCTCTCCTAGTACATTAGATATCAGAAGCAAATTTTCAAACCAGAATCTCTTCATGGTGGAAAACGTTCCAAAATGTGTGAATGATTTGCTGTGGCCTGTTGGTATCGTTCACACAGAGAGGACACTGAGTCAAATGTTTTTGCAAGCCTGGTTTTAGTATAGTGAGCTTTATGTCAGATCCAACATTGCATTAAACTGTGCTGAGCACAGATTAAAGATCTGTGTACTCTCTTTAAAATGGCTCCCCATACATCAACTGAGTTTGATATCCCAAATCTGTCTCCCACACACTTCATAACACAGTACAAGAGTTTGAAAGGTTAAAAATATTTAAATATGTGAAATAAATCATTCATCGTTGAAATTATCCATTTTTCAATGCATTGCAATGCAAAGGTGAATGCTTCTGAATTGATTCATAAATGTTGAAAATTGATTTGTATTTAATGTCCTGCAAAAGGCAGACCTTAGAAATGCGGAAGTGCAGCACCCAGCTCATTTTTGACGAGCACATAACAGTGACACAACAAAGCAGCACCTGCTGCATCCAATGCTACTTTGGATGTACTTCAGCTTCTGTGAAGTTAAAAGGAAAAAAATGACAATCAAAAGAGCAACTTTTTATGTAAGTTGTTTACACTTTTTCCACTCCTAGGAAGAAAAAAAACTGTTGGTTGCTGGTACAACGCTAAAGGTAGTATGTCACTGGGCTGTGATTGTTGAGACTAGTTGATGAACGGCATTCATGAGTCTCCAGAATGAATTCAAACATTTGCAGCACAGTTCAATGTGGGTGGACTTGGACAACAAGATAATGTTTACGGCTATAGAATATGTCCTATGTCATGAACATTAAAATAGCTTGTGATTTGAAAAACCTGGTTGTACAAAACATGGTCGCACAGCTTGCTGGTTAAGTGAGTCAAGAAGTCAAGTAACACCGCAACAAAGAATTTTCCCACAATTTTAACTTGTCTCCAATTGTCGCAGCCCAGTGAGATACTACCTTATGTTGTCTAATGGGACCAAACACAAAGTGGTGGAAACACTGAAAAAAGTTTTGTTTCTTTTAGGTCTGACAGATTCTATCTGTGAAATGTGAAGTGAGAAGTAGTGCTGGTGTCTCTCCACAACATTGGCAGGATTGGTCCTCTGCCCTCAACATTGCCACACACACAAACAAGTCATCTGTGGTAATAGAGAACTGAGATTCATCAATGAACATGATACCATGACATCACTCATCATCAGTCCATGCCTCCCAGTTATGGCACCACTAGAAACACAGCTGTTTCTTTCTGGTGCAAATGGTAGTCCATCTGATGCCAGTTGTTGAGACACGTGATGACTGACATGAGGTGTTTTAAAGAGCCCAGTACATGTGTCCAACTGGCAGGTCCGGTACTCATGAACTTGTGTCTTTGTTAATTTTGTTATATCACATGTAGGTGCAAGTGGCGTCTGACTAGAAATTCTAAAAATTACAAGCTGGCCTGGAGTCCCTGCGTTGCACCATTAAGAGCCTTGAAAAAGGTTGTATAATGTCTGGCACTTATTTCAACTCTCACTAATAATCAAGTGCTTTATTCATCTCTTCAGCCTCCATCAATGGCTGAAAAACCTTTGTTCTGCTAAAGGATGTGGTTTTATTTCAAAATGGTTATTTTTGCACTATTTCAAGCATAATTAGAGTGGTTAGTATTCACTTGGATGAAAAGGGAACAAAGCGTACAAGTACAAATTTTATTTAATTCAAAATTTTTAATTTATTCTGACATTTATCAAGGCAAAGACCAATGCAAACTTGTGCCTTTTCATCACTAAATCAAGTTCTAACTGTAAGAGTTCTGCTTATGTGTGCCTTGGTTGTCAGACTGAGTTTTTAAATTAAATGTATAGTATTCCTTGAAGAAATGTATACTGCTTCTTGCTTTCATGCCAGAGTTTTAAACTGAGATCATCTTATGTTAAGAAAAGATGGTTAAGATCTTGCTAGATGGGTTACCTTTATGGGTATGTGTTGAGGATGACTCTCAACTACTACCACACCAAATTTTAGCCTAATATTTGTAAACTGTACAGCCAGTGTTTAGTTTCTGAGAGTTTCGCTACACTCCATCCAGCAGTTCATGAGATATTTTGCTAAGAGACATACAGAATTGACTACAACAGTGAGGAGCAACATTTAGAATTTAGTTGGGAATGACTCTCAGCTTCTACTACAGGTGGACCCCAAAAGTTACTGCTTGCTTTAAGCAAAGATGTAAAATGCAAAAGACACAAAATGTAGTGCTCAGGCTCTAAAGTGCTGTGAATGACTCTGAGCTACTGCTACCCCTAATTTTAATAATTCTGTAAAAATTGTTGAGTTATAGCTATTTTTGCATTTTATAAGATCTGTTGGCTGAGATGGCCATTTTGAATAGGGTTTATTCCAAAAGTTTATCAATTGTAGATGTACACAAAGTAAGCACATCCAATGATTACTTTCTGGGAGTTTCATTAAAATCCATTTAGTGCTTTATCAGTTATTTTGCTAACAAACAGACAAATGAACACAAGCACACACACACAAAGGCAAAAACATTATGACCCGTTCGGCTTGGGTGGCAGGTGATTAAAAAGTCTTACGTAACAGTTTGTTGTTTTACTGACAGTCTACTCCATACTCTTTTATTAAATATTTCATAACAAACTGTCAAAGCCTAATTTGGAACACCTTCACCATTTATAAATGTGACCGTTCACTCAGCTCCTGTTCTACTGTTGGGAAAAAATGATGCTCCTGTTAAGCTGTGTGACAGATTTGGTTGGCCACAGCTTCTTACTGGCCTGAATCCTGTTTCGCGCAGCACTGACCCATTTCCTTCACATCCTTGGTATTTAACTAGTACCCGTCAACCTCCCAGGAAGCCAAAAGAGAGGGGCGCTCTGTAAATAAACAGTTCGTTTTTCAGAGACACATAAAAATATCCAAACTCTTCCATTAATATTCATCGAGGGGCAGGAGCAATCCAGGAGCCCAACCATGCAGAAAGAGAGGATGGAGGGGAGTGACAGGGGAGCGGCGGAGCTACAGGAGAAGCTCAGACAGAAGAAGAAGAGGGGAGAAGACAGATTGGAAAGGACACAGATAAAACTAAGTGCAGTGATGTGTGTCCATATTTGAAAAGTGACCTTGCCAACAGCTGTGCTTACTGACTTATGAGACAATTAACTCCCACCAAGCTCCTCTCTGTGCCTCTCTTTAATTGTGCGTGAGAATGTGTTGGTGTGCTTGGCCACGAGTGTATCTGTATCTGTTTGATGAAGAGATGCTCAACAAAAACTACAACCCTAATCCAATTTATCTATCAAGAAGGCAGCGTGCTGTCGGGTGTTAGGATACCAATGAATTTAGGAAAAACTAATCTGCACCACAAAGAAAGTTTTATTAGTGTGACATTTAGGCCACAATGGTCTTTTTAAGACTAGAATTTATTTTGTGGGTCTTTTATTTCTCTGCATTCTTACAAACGTGTGATCTATCACATAGGGTGATGGATTGCAGGTACTTAGAGTTGGAAACAGTAAGTTTTCTTATCTGACCTAAGACAGTGTGCCTGAAACATCAGTTTATTACAGTAAAAGTTTAATATTGGAAATTTCTACAGAGCTCCTAAAGACAAGTTGGTGACAAAGGTATTTAAAAAGGTTTATTGATAAGCCTTTTTAAGAAAGTAGTGCACATGGGAAACATTCTGGTGGGCATGCAACAGATGTTTTTGTTGGTGTCTGTTGGTATCATCCCTGTCTGTCAGCAAAATATCTAATTATCTACTGACTGGTGAAACTCTCAAAAAGTAAAAATTAGATGTATATCTACAACTGGTTCACATTAGGAGTCAATCTGACTCATTATGGCTGCTACAGCTAATTAGCATTGGCCAATACAAAAATGGCTATGAATCAGTTCTACAGATATTAAGCTAAAATCTGGTGTGGTAGTAGTTGAGAGTCATCCTTAACACATAATTTGAACATTAACACATCTTGCAAAATGTGGTTGTGGTGGCCATCTTGAATTCAGATTGTCATGAGAGGTGGCAGGTGATATGCATTCCTTTAAAGGATTTTTTCATATATTTAAGATAAGAGGCCTGAACATTCATGTTTTATAGAAACTGTTGCTAAGAACTGCAGTGAACTGTGGTGACAAATCTTTTTTTTGCAGAAATGGTTTTGACTATCAGTAAAAGGAGAGAAACAAATACAATTTAAAAATGTAATAATGGCAAACATAACATTGCCAAATGTTTTTATAAATTAACCATTGCAATTCAAATCATATCCTCTGTATGAACTGTATTTAATAACTGCATGTATTATAAACAAATTTGTCAAATTCAAATGTTGTTCATTTAGCTATTAACATTGTCTGCAACATAAATGTGTTTAAAATTTTAAAATACACAGGTTGAAATTTTTTTCCCCACCTAAAAGTATAGTTGATTTCCAACCATCAGGAGGCATTTCTCCTGCTATTATGGAAAAAATGGACAAAAACAGACTGAGATTTTTTCTTTTAGCATTTTATTAAAAACACCATTGATTAAAACAAGAGGTTAAGAAGAATAACAAGCAAAACCAATGGAGGAATCAGATATCGCCAGGGGAACAAACTTTACTACAACACCAGCACAGAGTTATCAAACATGGGTCCAGATTCCAAATTAACAATTTCTTCAAACATTGAATAATTTGAAAATGTAGCAGACAGACAACTTGTCTAATCTCACAGAGTGTACTTAGGAGCTTAAAAAAAACTTGTGTTTTTTGTTTTTCCTGCTGGGTCATCAAAGCCCCAGTGTGCATTGCTGTTGTGCTGCTGCTAAGCCTAAAAGACCTTACAGAGCACACAAACCACCAATTTATTGTCAGCTAGCTAGAGATGCTCTCTTCGGCAATGAAAACTTTTATAATCTGGCATGTTCCACAGTGTTGCAGTTTTCAGATTGATCACACAAAATTTTGACACATGTACAGAGTACATTCTGTAGAAAAACAGCTCTTATTGTAATCAAAACATTTAGGAAATCATAAGATGAATTCATAAAGACTATGTACTGACTATAAAAAAATGACGTTGATGGATTATAATCAACATCATTGATTATGGCAACTACTCACAGCAGCCCAACACTGAAGGAGTTTTTCCAAAGTTGCCATGATCCATGCACATTTCAATAGGTCACAGAGAGCATAATGGAGTCATTGTGGGGCTGTAATCCTGTGTGAAGGGGGCATTAAGAAAATTAGAGGCAATAAAGCCATTGCACCACCCAAAGACAATAAGAAGTGAATTGGTTAGTAAATTTAAGTGTTACAGCTGTTAGAGGAATCAAATTGGTTCCAAGAGAATACTCCTCTGCATTACTTCTTTAAGACCACAAATGTTGGAATGGGGAATACATGCAACAAAGATGGCAACCCAAATCACCAACAAAAGGACACTTCAATTTATTCACCCCATATGCTAATTGCCCAGGAATGTGAAAACAGCAGGCATGATCACAGTATATATATAAAAAAAAAATCTTTAGTTTTCTTGTAAGAATCTCACTAAATTCTCATTGAACAAAAAATATAATGGAGAACACTAGCTACAACACAAAACACTGTGTACATAAAGTTACATCACATCCACCGAAAGAACCAACAAATATGCATTTTAACACACCACAACTGG
This sequence comes from Kryptolebias marmoratus, assembly GCF_001649575.2. Taxonomy (NCBI): domain Eukaryota; kingdom Metazoa; phylum Chordata; class Actinopteri; order Cyprinodontiformes; family Rivulidae; genus Kryptolebias; species Kryptolebias marmoratus. The sequence continues at coordinate 7,286,213 of NC_051446.1, read as the reverse complement.
ATATGTGCAGTGATTTTCTTCCACAATATACCCATAGTGTGAGGTAGATCAGCACAGATGTGTCATTAAGAAATATAGTGGGGAATATTGGTAGTCAATGTCTGAAAGATGTTGCCAAGTCAGTTTTTATGGCCTGCCGCCAAAGGCAAAAGGCGATTATGCTTTTGTTCCTGTCTGTGTGTGTGTTCATTTGTCTGTACTTGTTGCAAATTATCAAATGAACCACAAGACAGATTTTAATAAAACTTTCAGAAAATATTTATTGGATGTGCATCTCCAACTGATTAACTTTTGGAGTCAACACAATTCATGATGGCTGCCACAGGCAACTGACCTTAGGAAACACAAGACCATAGGTCAGTCAATTTTACAGATACTGAACCACAATTTAGTGTGTTAGTAGTTAAGCATCATTCCCTGGACATACTTCAAGTGCAATATCTTTGCTTCAACTTTGGCATTAACTGTTGCTGTCAACCTTGTTGGTCTGTTGGCAAAATATTTCATGAACCAAATTAAACTCTCAGAAAGTAATTACTGAATGTACTGAATGTACATCTACAACTGACTAACTGTCAGAGTTACCACAGTTCAAGATGGCCACCACAGCTAACTGATATTAGCCAACACAAAAAGGGTTACAAGTTAGTCAATCTTTGCAGATATTGAATTAATTGTCTTTGTGGTTATAGCCGTAGATCATGACAACATATATTTCAAGTGATACTTTCTGTATTACACAAAATAATTGCCAAAAATATTTGCCTAAACTGTTGGAATTTATCTTTTTGGCCTGTTAGCAAAATATCTCATGAACCATTCTGCAGATTTTATTAAAACTTTCAGAAGGTAAACATCCGGTGTACATCTACAACTAATTACATTTCAGAGTCAATCGAATTTAAGCTGGTCACCACTGCTTATAGGCATTAGTCATCCCAAAAATAGCTATAAGAATGATTTGATATCGCTGAGAGTCGTTCAGATCACATACTGTGAGTGTGACATCTCATATTGCATGAGATGTCACACAATTTCATTTTCAAGGTTTGACCAAAATGGCTACAACTCAACATAAAATAATCTTAGTCCAAAACTTCTGGCATGAAAGGCACCTGGTGATATGCATTCCTTCAAGGCATGTCAGGTCTTTAATTCTGTAATAAACTCCTCTAGGCTAATAAAAAGGTCGATCATGGTTGAATGAATGGTTGTTTGTCTCATTTGTCTCTGTGTCCCTGTGATGGACTAGTGACCCTTCCAAGGCATCCCCGCCTCTTGCACAGTGGCTTCTGGAGATAGGAACTAGATCCCCTGCACTCCTACATGGAAAAGCAGGTAAAGAAAATTGATGGATGTGTCATGTTGCCATGAGAAATTCTATATATTAAGTTTGTATTTCAAAAAATCCAACAGTGCATTTTTATGCTTTGTCTTGTATTCATGGCAAGAGCTGTTAACAGTTTTTCAAATTGCATAATGATGTTTCTAGGACAAACCTACATCTCATCTTATTGAAGATGTACTAATTCAACCTGGAGAGACTCACGACAAAGAGAAGCTGCAATTAAATGGTTTTATTTGACATGAATGACATAAGATATTTGGCGCTCAGACCTCGGCGGAAGACGCGAGTGCCGACAATAGCAATGCGCTTCGA
>NC_051446.1:7227027-7284415 GCF_001649575.2 Kryptolebias marmoratus | reverse complement strand
AAACGAAGGCTTGCTCGCTGATTGGATACACTGGAGGCGCGGTCGGATGCTGATGGGCTGAGATGGAGGCGCGGTCTGATGCTGATAGGCTGGAGTGGAGGTGCTCGACGCAGCGATTAGATGCAGGTGAGGCTGAAGCAGGTCTTCCAGTCTGAATTTACGCCTAGGCTTCATCACACCAAATATTAGCTCAATATCTGTAAAATTAGACATTTTTGTGTTTTTTATGGTGGCATGGCTTGGCACTTTAAACGGAATTGACTTAAGAAAAAGTATCATATGGTGTGTAGTGTTCAAAGTATATTTTTGACACAATGCTCAGACACTCAGGTGAAATTAGATGAGCTACTGCCATTTTTAGGCTTTTAAAGTCAGTTGTCTGTGGCAACCATACTGAATTGAATTGATTCCAAAAGTGAATCAATTGGAGATGTACACTCAATATTTTCTTTTCAAGAGTTTTATTAAAATTCTTCTGCTGGTTCGAGAGATATTTTACTAATGCTACAGGCAAACAAAAACATAAATGTGGGCAAAAACATTATGACCTTTTGCATATGGCCAAGTGTAATAATTACCTACAACAAGTCAAATTTGAACCTTTCCACAAAATCCCACTTCAAAAGATCTGAGCTATACTTTTTATTAAAGTAGAACTTAATCTGTTTAAGCATTTCTGTCTCTCCACATGATAATAAAGTTTTCCAGACCAGAAACACCCTAAATAATTGTTTTGCAAACCTTTTTTTCCCCAAACTTTGTGATCAATATAAATTTCATGAAAATAGACACTAAAAAACATTTACTATCCCAAAATTGGCACATTTAGTTTAAGATTAGTGTCATTTTTACAAACTATCAGTGACTGTGTGAATGATCTGTTCAGCAAAGTGTTGAGCACTCACTTTTCACATCAAACCTACTCCTACTTCCTCTGCCCTGTGGAGTTCATCTCAGATTATTTTTCACAGCTTTTTCTTTATCTAAATAAAAGAAGACCATGATTTTGTTGGTAGACAGAAACTAGAGAAAAGGAAGCAACCATCAATAGTTGAGGGAAAAGGTACTTTTGTCCTTGGTGGCCTCTGATCTTACTGAGCATAAAGCCATACAACCCTGTCTAGCCTTGTCAGTAACAAGACACTGTATTTACTACAGAGACTGAGAACTGCACAATTGCTCCGGTGTGCAGAGTCTGTCAAGCCCCCAGAGTTAGTCATTAAAGCTTTTTAAAATCACAAAAAACAGAATGTTAGCCTCTGTGTGACAGGAGGGTAGACCTTTGAAACTGGTCTAAGCTGCATCCTAAAAAATACCCATTGATATGTGAATAAACTGCAGAGCATATAGATGCTTGATCAGTGGAGCAGATGTTGGTAAGAACTGCAGTGAAGATGATCAGGTAAAAACTAAAGAACAGATTTGGATGAATTTTTCAGGAATGTTGGGGTTGTCACAAAAAACAATGGATTATATTTTGGTGGTAATCCCGATTATGATTTACGTTGTATTATTTTTTTAAAGCTTCCAGTGTGCTTCTAGTTGATTCTAATTCTACTTTCTGAGTTACAAACTAAAAAGTTATAAATAATCTCTACATTCTGCATCACAGCTTCAGCAGTGGTCACTAGCTCGTAGTTAGAATTCCCAGAATTATTTATTTTTGCTAAATTCTTGAGTACTGAGAAAGAGAAAAAAAAATTGAATTTTTTCTTACTTTCTTTAAAGTCACAGGTTTACATACAATGAGACTATGAGGCTTTTAAAACATCTGTGGATAAATTTAAGGCACACCTCAAAGACACTGCTTCTTTGTGTGACATCATAGAAAAGTCAAAAGAAATCAGCCAAGATATTAGGAAAAGAACTGTTATGCTCCACAACTCTGGTTTATTATTGGGTACAATTTCCAGATGCCTGAAGGTTTATCCGTTCAAACAATTATACTCAAGTATAAACACCATGAGAATGTCCTGCTGTCATACAGCTCAGGAAGGAGACAGGTTCTGTGTTCCTGAGATTAATGTGTTTTGGAGCAAAATCTGTGTATTATCCACAAAACAAAAGCAAAACACCTTGTGAAGATGTTGTTGAAGCTGGTCAGAGAGTCATTACCCACAGAGAAACAAGTCCTGTACCAACATGGCTGAAAGGTCACTCAGAGAGGACAATATTAATCTGAAAGCAACATAAAGTCAGATTATAATTTTCAAATGCACCCAGGAACAAGGACCTTAATGTTTGAAGACATGTGCTGTGGTCTGATAAAACTAAAACTGAACTGTTAGGACATAATAATCATTAGTGCATTCAATAAGGCTGAAGCTTGCTAGCCTGAGAACACCATCACAACTGTCAAGTACGGGGGTGACAGCATCTTGTTGTGGGGGTGTTTTGCTTCAGGAGAGACTGGTGCACTTCACAAAATAGATGGTATCATGAGGAAAGACCATTATGTGGAAATATTGAAGCAACATCTCACGACATCAGCCTTTTACCATACTACCTTTGTGTGTTGTAACAAATAGAAAAAAACCTAGTGCTTTTGTTCAGCCTTTTTTTATTTCTTAGTAATTTTCTCTTCTTGAGGTGTCTCAGATATTTGCAGGTACTGCAGCTACTGCCCAGAATTTGGAACAAGCCTTTCCTATAATCTAAGCCGGGGGTTCTTAAACTTTATGTTCAAAGGTCCAAACCTGATTCCTAGATAAAGTCAAAGTTCCTAAACAACTGGCAATAAGCAAAGTGTTTTCATTAATTTTGCTTATAACTTCCAACCAAAATAAATTGGTTATTTTTGCCTACAGTTGTTTGATTGGGAACCTAAGCTGCTCTAAGTTTTGACAGTAAACCCTAATATGAGGTATAGTTTTATATATAAAATAACTATTTAAACTTAATTACTTTGCCATGCCTCAACAAGTAAAACACTTTTTTTTTACACAAGAATGAGCCTATTAAATAAACTTAATTTAAAGGAACAAAACAGTGTAACATAAAAAAGATTGTGGTCAAAGTTATAGATGCCCTGTGACAGAGTACAGAGTAACTTACTCTAACTAACTTGGTGTAAACAATGGAGTTGTCTGACTTTAATTAGCTCTCTAAACCTGGCGCAGTAGGCCTTGCTGGTGTAAAGACCTGTGCAGATTATTTCAGAAGACTTCATGAGACAGCAAACAGCAACATCTGCAGAGAGAGGAGAGTCTGGCAGCCTGCTGTAACACCAGCTCATATTGTAGTATCACTACCCTTCTTAATCTAGAAGATTCCCACTCTCTCCCTCATGCAGTATTTGAATTCCTGCTGCAGGACACCCATCTGCACAGGATTATCAGATTAACAGATTTGGCTTCCCTGACAGGGCCTCATGGGATGGGGGGCATTGTATAGACCAGATACAGCTGCTTTCTGACTGCTGCTTGGAAACTCTCCATCTCCACCTGTAGTACAATGCTGCCACATCATGCATTCCCTCCCTCTTCCATGTCTCTGTCAGTCACTGCTGATTTACTAATCTCGTTCTGTCTGACTGCGTCGATCCATCCCACACAAAAAACATTTACACTCGCGCATGTACACACTCCTCGATCCCATCTCCCCGTGGTAAATCACAGCTGGCATGGAGGTCGTTTTACTCCAGCTGGCTGATAGACTTCAGCCTCCTGAGCAGCAGATGTGATGAGCTCTTGGGGCGCTGGGACAGGCAGTTGGGTGGTCAATGGATGCTCACGGGCATGTGAACGTTTGGATTACATTCTGGCATTTTCATAATGAAGCCATTTTTGAATTTATAACACCAGATTCTGCACAATACGGACTGCACTGTACATGTATTTCATATCTCTTATGTCTGTGTAGCTGAGGTCCCTCCCCATGCCCAGTTTATTCAGTTGTAGCCCCACCCCTAAATTAAGACTAATAGCTTTTGAAATGAGTTAACCACAGCCACATAATCCTGCTGATCTGATTTGCAACGTGCTGATATTTATCATGTAATGTATCGTGAAGATTTGAAATATCATGTACCATGTAATATTACTTCCCATACAAATCTTGCCATGTATTTATCCTGTTTATTACTTTGGGTAATAGTAATATAACAATATTATTGGAATTCTCATTTTATTTTTACAGAAGGTTAAAAAAGTATTACAATTTCTTTAAAAATTAAAAACTTTAAATTAGTACGCACATAACTAACACCTCAAACTCAGACAAAACCCTTTGTAGCAGTTCCAGCATCAAGTCTCTTCAGGTTTGTCTCCATGATTTTGGTCCATCTAACAACTAAAACTTCTGTCCAGTCATGACCAAACTGCTGCAGCTCCTTCAGGTTGGATGGGTGCTGCTTGTGTCCAACAATCATTAAATTAGGCCAGAGATGCTCCCGTGGACTGAGGCCTGGGCTTTAACTGGACCATTCCAGGACTTTTCACTGATTCTCCTTAAACTAGTGAAGTTGTGGCATTCTGCGAGTTTGCTTCCTGGTCGCCCTCTCCTGTTTCTGATTGGTCGGTAGTCTAATTACCTTCAGCTGGTCAAGACTATCAGCATTCTGAGTATTTAAGGCTGGAGAGAAGATCAGATCGACGCTGGAGCATCGCTTGCTACTGGTGAAATTTGTTACTCGAGTCCTGTTGATGTTTTTTGTCTCCTGTGTTTCAATCAGAGTCTCGGTCACCTGGAGTTTCTGGATTATTTTTTTGCCAACCACCGTCTGAAGGATTGTTCCGAGAGCCACTCACCCGTTCTGGTCTGCGCTGTAGCCTGTCTGCCTCCATCTGGAAACCTTGTACCTGTGACAACCTCTTCCTGTAAATATACTAGCCTTCGACTCTCCTTTCCAGATCCAGACCCTCACCACACCCAGCACTGTAAATAAAACCACTTACCTTTACAGCTGTCTCTAGTGTCTGTCTGTCACCTAGCTGCTCGTCTTTGACATTTTGTAAAATCTGCTGGAAGTGTTGCTTCAGTGTTTAATGTCATTGTCCTGCTGGAAGGTGGACCTCTGTCCCAGTCTCTGGAAAACTTAAACAAGTTTCCCTCAAGATCTTTTTTTGCATTTCGATCCATTAATCTTTTCTCAACCTCTGACCATTTTCCAGATCCCTGCTGATGTAAAACATGCCCTCAACATTATACTGCCATGGGCCATTTGCTACACGGGGTGCACAGGGGCTTCAGAGGCTGTGTTTCACGTCTATCCACTTGTTGCATCTTAAAAAGCTAACTTCCTGCATGGAACTGGACTTTGAATTTGGACTCTCTTTCGAAAGCAGATAAAAAAGCATTCAACAGCTAAAACCCAGATAATGAGTGCTGATGTGAAAACTGAGGCTGTTGGAGTCCACAAAGTCATAACAGGGCTGGCATTTAAATTTCTTGCTTATGTGATGCATAAGGTTTGGGAATTAATTTTAATGGAGCCATCAAATAAAATGCTCCAAGCTGAAAACAAAAACCTCATAGAACAGTTCAACTCATCAGACACACATCTGTTTGTGTTGAGAAGTAAAGTCTTACAGGTAGTTTATGAAACTTTAGGCCAACAACTTGGATGAGACCAGGGTTCCTCCACCTCCCCAAAAGACACTTTCAGGGACCTGTGTTGCTGCAGCAGTAAGTGGTGAAAGAGTCCTTCGGTCACCATGAGCAGAATATTGATCAGAAGGACAAAAGGCTTTTTTTTTAATATATTATCAATTTTGTTCTTGGGGCAATGGTCGCACAATTCAATGAACAGAATTACAAGTTCATGGAGGCTTTGAGACCATTAGACCATAACGTGGGGACTTTTTGACTCTGGGAAAGTAAAACCATTACTGGATTTGACAAATAAATGAATGAGTCAGAGCCTGTTGGGCAACTATTTTCTTATGTTTGTCAGTGTTTTGGATATGAAACCTGTGATATGTACTGCATTAAAACAGGCTTTGACATGTGGGGTCCAAACAGCTATAGAAAACCCAGTGTAGAAAACTCGTTTTCTGCACTGAAGAAATTGAATTCTGAACACAAACACACAATGCTGCACAGACTGAAAGCAAACCTGATAAAGCTGCTATTGAGAACGACCTAACCAGCAAACTTACAATGGAGTGGAGGGATCTTCTTTTGAGGAGATTTAACTCATCACTGCCACTCTACCTAATAAAGTTAAGATGGATTAAAAAGGGGGGGAAACTATCTAAAGTTGATTTAACCTCCTAGGACCCTGCATTCACATATGTTGACATTATTTTTCTCATAGACTGCATTATAAAAGATTAAAAAAAAATCTTTGTTTTTACACTCATCGGGTCCCAATCAGCCCAAATAACTAAGCGAAGTTAAAATCCTAGAGTTCAGGTCTTAGGGGGTTAAGGATTATTGTGTTCTTTTACTTTTTTGTTAACAGACATATTGCTTAATTTGTAACTGCTGCTACTTGACATGACCAAGTTAAATGAGGACTAACTGGTTTGAAGATGTATATGAGCGGATGTTGCTGATTTTATTCAGTGGTTGCTGTGCATACACGCAGGCAATTAATGTTTAAAAAGTGCCTCTTTTAAACTCAAGATTCAAGTATTGCTGTGCAGTAGTGTGTGGATGGCATATTTTTATTACAACATAATTTTATTGTTATTGTTTCAAAAGGAAAAGATTGTCTTAAAACCGATGCGCAGCATGAGTAATTTTAGATTAAAGTAATGGACTACACCACATTATGTATCACATGCTGACACATTGTTGTGGGCTTGTGCTGCCACCATCAAGCATTGTTGCATGATGATAGGTGGTAGGTCTGCTCCAGACCTGGTGTTGTGACTTGGTGTCCTTGATGGAGAAAAAGTCTTAGTCTCATCTGACCTCAGCTCCTTCTTCCACATGTTCAGGGAGTCTCCAATATGTCTTTTGACAAAATTCAAATGGTCTGCCTTATTTATTCATTTGTTTATTTTAAATTAAACTCAGTTCTGGGCAGCTTATAATGATCCTATGGACAGGCAGAAGGGCTACCCAGCTCCATCAGGGTTATCTTTGGTCTCTTGGTTGGATCTCTGAATAATGCACGGTCCATGAGTTTTGGCAGGTTTGCTATGGTGGCATCATCTTTATATTTTCTAATAATGAATTTCATGAAGCTCTGTGGGGTGTTCTGGGTGTGGAATATTTTATTATTACCCAACTCTGATTCGTTTTTCTCCACCATTTTGTCACTGACATATGTGGAGAGTTCCATTGTCTTCATGCTGTCACTTGCCTGGTGGTAGACCTTACTATCAGAGCAGGTGTACTGTATATATTGTATATTGAAATCAATTGTCTTTATCTTATTTGATATATTATGTGGCTTCTGAGGATAATCACTGTGACTTCAAAGCAAAGGGGTGCAAATACATATGTAAGAACTACTTTCAGTTTTATTTTGTTTAGAATTATTTAAAGCAAGTCCCTCACTCCCTCCCTTTAACTTAATTGATCTGAAATATTTTATTTTAATATTTGTTCTAATTCATTGATTTGGTCTGCAAGCCCCATTTTTACAGTGTTCAATGTGGTTGTTCACACCTTTTAAGTATAACTGACCAAACCACGATGTGAAAGGGTGTGCACTTGTATTAGACTGACAAAGGTAGCTTGTAGCACGTTATTATAGCTGTATTAACAGCTGATAATGTTTTTTTTTTTCAGGCATTTACAAGACACCACTTTTTAATGTTCTACAGTCTCACCATTTTCATTAGGATAATTAGCAGCAGGCAGCTGTTATAATGTGAAACACTCTAAAAGGCTTACGAAGCCTGGGACAAGCTGTGAAACAGTCGAGCAGTTTAGCAGCTAATGAGGCAGATCTAATTGAAGTATTGGTGGACACCAAATCAGGGCTCTATAAAGGATATGTATTTGCACATACAGTAGATTCCTCAGGCAACAATGAAGATCCAATTAAATACAAATTTTCTGTAACATCAAACGATATGCTGGCGCTCAGCTCATTTTCAGGTGTTAGCTCGTGGTTGTGAAATCTGCTGTAGTTTAAATGAAATAAATGTTGCAATAAGAGAAGCTCTTTTTCACTGACTAATAAAGGTTTAGAGTTAATCCAGGATGATTTAGCAAGGTTACAGAAAAGTCTTGGTTTTATTCAGCAAAATCCAGAACAGAATGAAATGCAGTGGACATATTGTCCCCCACTGAAGGCAAAAGTGTAACTATTTATCTAAAATTGAGTTTGGTAGTGACTGAGAGTCATTCCCATCACATATTCTGAGCACTGACTGATCATGCAAAACCTGTTTCAAAAACGTTGCCATTAACTGTTGGAGTCAACTCTCATTAACTACTGGACAAATCTTAAGGAAACTCTTTAAGAAATAATCACTCAATGTACATCCACAACAAATGAACTTTTGGAGTGACTACATTTCAAGATGGCCACCACAGCTAATCAATCTTGGCCAACACAAAAACCACAACTCAGCCAGTATTACAGATCTTAGTGTGGTAGAAGCTAAGAGTCATTCATAACATATATTCCAAGCTCAATCACATTGTGCAAAGTCTTTGTTTAAAACTTTGGCATTACCTGTTAAAGTCATCGCTGTTGGCCTGTCAGCAAAATATCTCATGAACCACTGGATGGATTTTAGTGAAACTTTCTCAAGATAATCATTATTTGTACATCTAACACTCATTCATTTTGGGAAACAACCCAATTTAAAATGGCCACCACAGCTAATAGACCTTAGCTTCCATGAAAAAGCAAATTTTACAAATGCCACACAAATTATTTTTTTTTCTGATATTAGCTGAGAATCTTTCTCAACACATACTCAGAGTGGCAACACATCATTTACAGGGTTCAACCAAAATGCCTATAACTCACTGTTATCACTGTATAAAACACTGTCAAGAAAGGACTGCTAAGCCTTTAAATCTTTACATTTCAAGTTAACTGGCTGGGAATGAAAAGGAGCAGAAGGGCAGCAGACCCACGCTGACATTGACCAGACAGCCGAGTCGAAGTGAACTGGCAGCGATTCAAGCAGGAACACACTGCAGCCCCACATGCCACTGGGTTTTACAACATGAGCTCCATCCACTCAGAGCAGTGGAGCCAGTGATTCTGAGCGTGCTCAGTAACGTCTGTGTGGCTAGTGGCATATGGCTGACCAGCACAAATGTATCACAGACCTCTACGCTCTAATTTTATGAAGCTATTTCAAATTTCCAAGCTTACCAGAGGTTGTGTTTCCTGTGGGGGAGGTGTGATGATCTGCAGCAGCAATGTTTCTAAGAAAATGAGGCATAGCAGTAGAAAGCAATGCCACTAAAGTGCTTCCTCTGTTCCTGATAGAAACTATGATTGCTTTGCTTTGGAAGAGCTATTATTATTATTATTTTTATTATCACCCACAGCTGAAAGGTGAAAGGTGTCTGTGTGTATGTGGTCTGTTACCAAAATATATCATGAAACCACAGGACAAATTTTAATGAAACTTGCAGAAAGCAATGCTTGGGTGCACATCTACAACTGATTAAGGTTTGGAGTCAATCCGATTCAAGATGGCTGCCACAGCAAACTGACTTTTAAAAAAATACAAATAACTATAACTATACAGATAGTCAGCTAAGATATAGTGTGGGAGTAGCTGAGACAGATCAGCAACACATATTCTGAGCACTAACAGATTGAGCAAGATCTTTATTTCAAATTTTGCCATCAACTCTTCAGAGTCAAGTCTGTCTGTTAACAAAATATGTCATGACCCACTGGACCACCTTTATTGATACTTTCAGGAAACAATTATGTACCTCTACAACTGACTAACCTTTGTAGCCAACCCACATCAAGATGGCTGCCACAGCCAACTAGCCTTAGAAAAACAAAAATGTATATGTTGAAACTAGACGTTTTTATACTGAATATAAAGAGGCATTCCATTCTTTTCTCACTGTCTGACATTAAATCAGACTAAATCTTTCCTGTTTAAGGTCAGGTAGGATTCTCAAAATTATTTATATTTTTTAAATTCCTGAATAATAAGAGAAATATTTTTTTAAAGAATTTCTTTTTACTTTTTAAAAAAGTCACAAGTTTACATGCATTCTATTATTACTAGGCTTTTAAACAATATAAAAAAAACAGATGATGATTTCCTGGCTTTGAAAGCATTTGATTAGTTAGTTGACAACATTTGAGGTAATTGGAGTCAAACCTGTGGATGCATTTTAAGATAAATGGTAAATGGTAAATGGCTTGCACTCATATAGCGCTTTATCTAGTCCAAGGACCCCAAAGCGCTTTACACTACAATCATTCATCCATTCATCCACACATTCACACACTGATGGTGGTAAGCTACATTGTAGCCACAGCTGCCCTGGGGCGGGCTGACAGAAGTGAGATACACTTCAAACACACTGCTTCTTTGTATGACATTAACGGAAAATCAAAATAAATCAGCCAAGATTTCCGGAAGAGAATTGCCGACCTCTACAGCTCTGAATTATCCGTGAGTAAAATTTCCAAAAGCCTGAAGGTTCATCTGTTCAAGCAATTTTACACAAGTATGTTTGTGCTTGCATATAATCCTTTGGAAATGTCCTGCCATCATACCACTCAGAAAGGAGATGGGTTCTGTGTTCCAGAGATGAATGTGTTTTAGTGTGAAACGTGGTTATCAACCCCAAAACAAAAACAAAACAGCTTGCGAAGATGCTGTTGAAGCTGGTCAGAGTCAACACAGAGATCCGCAGAGAAACGAGTCCTGAACCAATATGGCTGAATGGTCACTCAGAAAGGAAGAAGCCATTACTCCCAAAAAAACATAAAAAGCCAGATTAAAGTTTGCAAATGAATACAGAGAAAAAGACCTTAATGTTTGGAAACATGTCTTGCGGCCTGATGAAACTGAAACTAAACAGTTTGGCTATAATTACTATCATTACATTTAGAGGAAAAAGGGCAAAGCTTGCACCACTCTAACTGTGAAGTACGGGGGGTGGCAGCATCATGGTGTGGGGGTGTTTTGCTGCAGGAGGGACTGATGCGCTTTACAATGGCATCACGAGGAAACAACTTTATATAGAAATATTGAAGCAACGTCTCAAGACACCAACAAGGAAGTTAAAGCGCACAGCGATTTTCACAAAAAAGTTTTCTTTATTGGAAAATATCCATTTTGGCAGAAATTTCAATTCAACTACCAAGATCCAATCCAAATTTATAAAAATAAATAAATAAATATGTGGATTGGGGCATTTCTTTATGTTCTTTTTTACTTTTAACATTCCCATTAAACATTTGCAGTTTTAGGAGGATGCAGATGATAGTGAGGAATAAACAGGGAGGACAGTTTTATTGACTGAAAACACTGTAGTGAATCTCTGCTGCTCAGCAATTTGTCAGGAGACAGAAAGACACCCAGCTGACATGCAGTGTTAGAGGACTGCTATTACTGTTCATGTGGGAGGGTTAAATTCTCTCCCAGGGTGGGTGTGACACAGACGTCCCCATCAGGAGCTGTGTGACGCTCTCTGCAGACAGGGGTTTCTTCTTTCTAGTTTATACTAGAAATGTGAACATGTTTGAGGACTTTATGCTCCTTCCAGAAGCATAACTCATAAGGACATATACACAGAGCAACATGCATGAGATAAATGGCATGTAGGGATAAATTTGAATTCAAATCCAACAAAAAAACACAAGTGTAATAATACTCAATAATAAAAACCAGGGTTCTCAATTTTCATCAAACATTTAGAGTGACTTTACAGCTGACTCAAAAAATCTTTGTCTTTTGGCCATAGCTGCCCCTTTGCCCCATCCAGTTCTTCCAAATATTTTTCCAAGTTAAAACTTTGATTTTATATTATTTTGATTGTTACTGCCCCTGTCCATCCCATGCATCTAGGTGTTAAAGTGTTACAGCATCAAAACACTAAATGTTTTCCTTAAACCACTCCTACAGTTGAAATGCCTTTTAATAAGATATCAGAAACAAGCAATTTTGTTTGTTTGTTTTGTTTTTGTTTTCTTCCTGCCCTGAAACTGGGAGGTCGTGGGTTCAATCCCCAGCCGGGTCATACCAAAGACTGTAAAAATGGGACCCCATTGCCACCCTGCTTGACACTCAGCATTAAGGGTTGGAATTGGGGGGGTTAGATCACCCAATGATTCCCGAGCGCGGCACCGCTGCTGCTCACTGCTCCCTCAGGGTCAAATGCCGCGAATAAATTTCACACACTCAGGTGTGTGACAATCAGTGGATCTTTCTTTCTAGTTGTTGCTCCAAGCCGTCAAATGTGTGCATTAGCCATGGTGGAAATTAATTTTATGCTTGTTTAAAAGCGACGTTATCGGTTGGTTGTATATTTTATGATTCTACTGGAACTGTAGTCATGGGTTGTCTACCAAAATGGCAACACTTGTCTCTCTGTTTAAGGTAATGCCAGTTTGAAACAAACTTTTGCAGCAAGCTACAAGAGGTAGCATGTTAGTAGGTGAAACATTTACAGTGGAACAAGTCTATCACACATGCAGCAGCAGTATGTTTTTAGTACTGTTTGCATAAACAGCATTAAAGTATGTATAATCGTGGCATTGTATGCAAGGTATATGTCATGTTTCAAATTTGAATTTATTTTTTTGCATTTTTTGCATTTATGCCACAGAAATTATGAACATGGCCAATAAATCTGTGGTAATCTGGTGTTGCCAGGGACCAAGCTACATGTGTAGAGTATCAAACACATAACAAGGCGTTGTTGTGATGTAATTTTCTCACAACCAAGTATGTCAATACCCCATAAAGGCAAAGTAGATCCACTAAAATGTAATGGGCATATTATATGTGTGCTGTGTTACATCTTCAATGTGGATGTTTTGTTTCTGTTATTGAAGTAATGTCCTGTTCTGCTTTAGGCTCCACCTCCTCTACTATGTTAGCTCCCTTATTACTCCTAGACTAAGCTAAAGGGAAGTAACAACTGACTTAAAAAAAAGAAAACTTTTCCCATTTTTCTTACTTTCCGTAAGTTGGTTTGTGTGAATTGATACAGTTATTTATTTTTGTAATAGTAATAAGTTATTATAGTTGATAGAAATAAATTTTCTGTCAGTCAACTAATAGAACTGCCAAGTTGTTTCAGCTTTTTTTTTTTTTTTTGGGTGCCTAGGGAAATAATGAAACTAAAATCAACAGCTAATCTCAGCCCCAGGGCTCTTGAGGAAGTTAATTAAGTTAAGCTTGTGGCTGTAAAAGCCAAGTTTTAAATTCTCAAACACACCTACAGCTAACAGCGGACCAATTAACCTTTCTTGTACGTCTTCAAACTTTGGGAGTACAGAAACACAAAGAAAGCACACCACACAGAAAGTCTTCAAATGAGTTCAAACCAAGAACCTCTCTGCTGTGAGGTGACACCGCAGAACCAGCCCAGTCTGAAAGAACAATATGACATAGACTAAACTGTTAAAAAAAATTAAGCTTTTACTCCCGAAAATAAACATCTACTTTGTGGGGCACCTAGTACAACTTTACCAGTTTTCAGGAAAATAATATTTTGATGTGGATATTAAAGTATGTTTTAATAGTGTTTTCAAATTTCCAATATTACCAGCACAGGTACCATAATTAGATCACTAATTGGAAAAGACTCAAACTCAACAGTCATGTGACATTGTGGACCCAACTGTCAACTGTCAAATGCACGTATTGACCAAAAACAATTCTGCACAAGGAAGTAATGAACATATTCAGTCCACATGCCACCCATCGGTTTTTAATTCTTCCATTTTCAAGGAACCAACATGTCCAGAATGAACATCAGAAGGAAGTGGTGGTATCACAAGTGGAGTACTAGTGTAATCAGATAGGTGCAGGAACACCCAACAGTCAGTCAAATCAGTGAGTGAAGGTCAGCAGATACATAGACACATTAGATAGCATTACCAGCCCTTGATGTCATTTGATTAGTGTTACACTGTGGGTTTGCAAGAGGTCAGGTGGTTACATTTTGCCATTGCTCAAGGTGTGAGGCGTAAAGGTGTCACAGCAGCTCAGTGTTGGAACGAATGGGTAAGTGAAGGCACCTACACACTTTGTGAGGTTTCTTGTCACCTAATTCAGACCAGACCAAGGACACATCATCATACTGTGTACCAAGCATTACAGAACCCTGACATGACGTCCTGCATCTCCATGTCTTACTCCTCATGAGACAGCACCTTGGTAAAGTCTTTCAAAATACAACACCTGTCCTCACATAACATTGTGGACTGCCTGAATCATGTTGAGGTTTTCCCGTAGCCAACAAGGTCCCTCAACCTTTCCCTAATTGAAGATGTGTGGATCAACTCAGGCATTATCTCTGACTTTTTACCAGATCTGCTGGATCTTGATGTCCAGTTACAAGAGCCAACTTTCTGCAGGGGAGGATACAACAGCTGCATGTCCCCAATTAACACTGAATCATTGTTGTATGCTTGCCTGAAGGGATGCCATACCATGCTGACATGGGGCCACTACTGTACCCATGCTGCCATTATCCTTTGATCTGATATCGTAATTATTGTCATAAAGTCACATGACCTTTCAACACTTGCAGTTTTGTTTAATTTCAACCACTCTGTTTGAGTGATTGTTTTTGTCAGTGAGTGTATATTGCTAAATGAGAATCCAACACAACTTCTGATATGTTTTATATTGATATTTCAATCAGTGTTCTCCTTTTTTTCAAGAAATTGCCATGTTTCTTGTCAATATAAAACCACGCCCCTGAAGACACCCAAAGTTTACTTTCCAAACCATTTTGCAATAGACTCTAAATACCATAACAGCTATGACGTGATTGATGTGATGTTCTTATCATCTTAACATAGTGCAAAAAGTATGAGAGATTTATGTTTGGTCAATTATTTCTTTCTTGTAACAAATCTTCTTGGTATTAAATTTCTACGGTTGGAAAGCCTGTTTTTTCCCCTTAAATGGAAAATGTATTTGTGGGTTGAGCAGCAGAATTCAATATGTGAGTTGTGCCCATGGAAAACTTGCCACTTCTTCTCTGCCAAACAGCTTATTTTGCTATGGATTCTTGTTTTCAGCTTCTGATACCCCAGGGGCTGACAATCAGGAGCCTGATTGGTGCCTGATTGTCAGCACTTGTGAACAACCAGTGGTAATCCCATATCTCTACAGTTTGGAACTGAACCCTATCCTCCAAGATAACGACACTCACCCCCACAGAGTGGGGTTTATCAGAGACTGCCTCCAGAATTTGGGAGTGAAGAGAACGGATTGGCCCGCCTGCAGTCCTGACCTCGACCTCACTGAACACCTGTGGGATCAGCTTGGGTGTGCTGTTTGTTCGAGAGTGACCAACACAACCACACTGGCTGACATAAAACAAACGCTTGTTGAAGAATGGGATGCCATCCCAAAGCAGTGTGTGACCAAGCTGGTAAGCAGAATGAGGGGGAGGTGCCAGGCTGTTGTGGCTGTGTATGGGTCTTCCACATGCTACTCCGGCTTCTGTTTGTTAAAATAATGAATTGTTAAATTGCCAATATGTCTTGTTTCTTCAGACTTCAATTATCTAATCCAATAAACAACAGCAAACATGAGTCAATTACAAAAAACGCTGTTTGGCATTGGCAGAGAAGATTTGGCAACTAACGTACTCAACCCATAAATGCATTTTCCTACCAAATGTGGCACCATTTAAGGAGAAACAAACAAGCTTTCCGGTGATATAAGATTTATTGCAAAGAACCATTATTACAACAAAGAAATAATCAACCAAAATAAAATGTCCTTACATTTTGTGCTAAGTTTACATAACTGTATCATCAATATACATCTGAAAACCTGCACCAGGTCATGAAAAGGTCAAATCATTCAGTGGTTGTATGAAATTATTTTAAAACACTAAGCATATTTTAGAAAAGAAAATAATTGAATCATTCTGAATGAGATTATCAGTTTAATATGTCAAAAGCCTGTTATACATAAAAACAAAAACTGCTTAAATGAGCACTACTAATACTTGTTGTTTTAAAAAGATGTCAGTGTGACAACAAAATGAATGCACATTTTTTAATCTGCAGCTCAGGCACAGCAACTTTCAGTGCTGCGGTGTCAAACAGTTCAACAGACATTATAGTTGTCAAAAATATTCCCTTTATGCCACTATTTCACAACATGAGGATTTCAGATGAGAACAAACTGAAGAGTGAAAATGCAAAAAACTAAATAAAAATAATTTGCTTTCTATAAATAAATCAAACACAGAACACAAACATGTTTACCAAGCAGATCAAGCCTAGTTAAACATAGATTTTCCAGAAGGTGGGAAGGGAGAAAAAATGCTGGAGGAGAGAAAATACTGTAATAGCTCAAACTGTTGGCTATATCACAACTTATTCCTGCTCTGGCCTTTTGCCATGAAAGAAAAAAAAAACTGTGTAAAAGCACATACAAATAGTCTTTATAGATCTTGCTGACTGGAGACCATCTAAAATCAATACTTCTTTTTTGTTTCTTAAGAAAATCTGAAATAACAAGAGTCTGCTGTTTGGTCGGTCTGAATTTCTCATGTGGTTGGTCATTAGGGCAGGAATAAAGTCTAAAGAGTGCCTGATTATAATAGCAGAGAGTATAATCAATACTTGTAGGCCTTTTAGATAAGCTTTCTCAAATGACAAGCCAGGAAACAGGAGCATCTGGAGGTTTAAACCAAAGCAACAGTAAACAGTCAATAAATAATAACTGTTAATTGTTTAAAAATTGCATTACTGACAAACACCAACTTGAGAAAATATAATCAGACACAATGAAAGCTGAATCCAAATTACTCATTATTCAATTCTCAAACAAAAATATCAGGAAAAAATGCATATCAACTAAAACCATCATCTACTGTATCGCAGGGGTGTAACAGTACATATGAATCAAGGTTCGATACCTTCTTTGGATTTAGGCTCATGGCTGAATATGGGTTCATTTGGGTTGTTGTTGTTGTCTGTTTGTTCAGTTTTATTGTCTTTTTAAAACAGAGAATTACCTTCTCAGAAGCTGAGAGAGAAAGATAAACCAGGCTGTAAGGTCAGGTCATGTACAGAATTTATTGTAGGAATAACCAGGAGGTAATTTCAATGTCAAATTAAAAAACAAAACATCATATTGTTCTGCCTTATTGATCTAATTTGAACAATAAATAGTATCCTACAGAATAAGAAAATATTTTAAAAAGAGTATTTTTTAAAAATGTTTAGGCCTAAATTTGATGTAAAATAAAAGCATTATGGAACTGAATAAATATTTAAATGTGAAAATATCAAATAAATAAAAAGTTAAACACACACCTAGCTTCTGTAAATATTATTTATTTAAATTTGTTGCTGTTCATGTACATGTTATATTGAACTCCTGGTAATGAATTTAACAGACTCGTGGATCACAGAGAAACTTTTCTACACAGCTGATTTGAAGCAAACAGTATGGTTCTCAAGATCCTGAATTTTATCTAAGCTCAGCATTCCTGCTTTGCTTTGGTAAAGAGTGCTTTTAAAAATACCTTCGTCTACTCCTATTCTGTCAAAAGCTCATGTCTGCCCTCTTCTTGACAAGAGCCTCTATCTGATATATTCATTGTCTGATTGCAAAAAACAGTCTAATGTTAGTAATGTTGTGGTTCAATTTGAAATAAGGATATAGAAGGCTACAAAACGTTCACTTTTAGGCTAAAATTGAGTCCAATTCTAGTCAAGATAAATGTTCAATTTTTTTCAACCCTGCTCTGAATCAGCTCATGAGTGATAGGGAGTCCAAGATTTAACAAATATTTTTAGTTGTAATTTTTTTAGTTTGCAACTTAAAAATGCAATTAGAAAAGAAAAACTAGAGAGGGGGAGGGGGAGCGGAAGAGTCCAGCAGGTCAGATGTTGTTTGTCTAAAAACCTAATCCACACCTGAGACACAACTTTGGTTTGATGTTTTCTTTTTTTCCCTTTAGCTATGTAGATTTGTAGGACCTTGTAAAAAAAAAACAGTGTTTTTATTAATTAATAAATAAAATGTAAACATTTTTTATTACAACATTAAGAATAAAAATTCCAAAAAGTCTAAATTAGAAGAAAAGACATTCAATAAGGTCAAGAGGTCTAAGGTAAACAGAATAAACTCTTACGATGCAGGAAAGCTGTTGTCACCATTTAAGGACAAAAGTCTCACGATGAAATCAAGAAAACTAGTTTAAATTGAAGGCCAAGAATTTCTTAAAATTAAGGACTGGCAATCACCTGCTGCCTTTCATTCAAAGGTTTATGATGAGAAAGGATGCCGTTGTAGCCGTTTTGATCAAACCTTGTAAATACATACTTTCATGCGATATTTGAAGATCTGTTCAGAGAATAAGTTAAGGATGACTACAAGCTACTACCATTTAAAATTTTAGCAATATTTGTACATCTGATTAAGTTAAAGCCATTTTTGTGATGCTAAGATTGATTAGCTGTGGTGGTCATCTTGAAATGCAGTTACACAAAAAACGTAGTTAGTTGTAGAGCTACATCTAATGATTACTTTCTGAAGGTTTTATTAAAATCCATCCAGTGGTCCAGTGATATTTTGCTAACAGACATAAGGTTGATGACAACAGTAAATGCCCAAATTAGTCTCAGCTACTACCACTTCACATTTATAGCCAAATATTTATAAAATAGATTGAATTATGGCCATATTTGTGTTTAATGAGGTCAGCGGGCTGTAACCACCATCTTAAATTGGGTTGACTCAAAAAATTAATCAGATGTACATGTATATCCAGTAATTACTTCCTATAGGTTTGAATCAAATCTGTCCTGTGGTTATAACAGCAAACAGAGTTCACGTCAATAGTTAGAGACAAAGTAGTAAGAACATTTTGCACAATTTCTTAGCTTTCAGATTGTGAGTTACTGTTGAGGCTCAGCTACTACCACCCCAAAACTTAGCTCAAAATCTCTAAATTTAAAGCCATTATTGTCTCTGCTAAAATGGCTTTGCTGTGGTGGCCATTTCATACTGGATTGATTAAAAAAGTTAATCCATTTTAGACGTACATCCATTAATTACTTTCTGAGAGTTTCATTAAAACTTATCCAGTGTGCTATGACAGTTGCAATGAAAGCGGGATGACGGTTTAACTCACAAACTTCATTACAGTAACTGTGCCAATTCACCAGACACCATCACAGAATACAATGTTGTCTCGTATCTTCTGTATTTTACTTGTTATTTCTTCTTCTTACACAGTCTCTTCTGCCCTACGCTGTCACAGCAGCACCCTCTAGAGACAAGGATAACAGCAACAGAACAGAACAGAAAAACATTCACTGTGTAAACCTAAGAAAACAACATAGTGGTACATAAGATATTTTTCTAACATGATAGACAAACGAAAACACACACAAACAGAAATGTTATAGTCTTTTTGCCTTTGGCTGCAATAATAACAGGGATTTTAGTGGCTTCAGCAGCTGTTGATAAGCTGCATTTCTATTTCTTCACATTCGTCTTTAATTTCCAGTCATAGCAAATATATTACAACAGGGCCTCATAGCCAGCTAATAACTGCTCTGCGTGAAAGCCCTTCGACACAAGTACCTTAAAACTCTCAACAGCTAAGGTCAAGACATGTTCACTGCAATTATTTCTTTTTTTTCTATCCATTAAATAACGTATGTCCTCCACATATTTAATTTTGTTAAATGATGCATCACAGCCTCATGTGATGGTAGTCGTTTAAGTAATTAATCTTTAAGAAAAGATTTGCTTTACCGTACTGGGCAGCTGTGTCTCAAGTGGGAAGTATCTTCATTAAAATGGAAGCAAACAGCAAAAGGTACTTGGGTTTGAAGTTGAAACACTGTGCTGCCAAATGTGATTTTCAGTTTATCTAATTAAATAATTAAGAGGTTAACAGATATTAAACTAAATGCAGTCTAAAACTTTTACCCATTTATTTGGGGCCCTGGGGTTCATTATGAATTAATTTAGTCCTGCTTTATATCCATAACACTGTGATAAATTTATCATCTGCAGTCACACGGTCTCAGTGTAAGAAGGAAGTTTCAGCTTCAGCTTTCAGACTGCTTTATATAACTAGCTCTCAGTCTTAGTTTGAGAGTCCCATTCTCTACTTTTAAAGGGATAGTTCAGACTTTTGTGTTTGAACTGGGGTTGTATGTAGTACTTCTGAATAGTGTGTGTCTTACCTGCAGGAAAAGTGATTTCAGTTTCAAAAATGGGAGCCAAGCTAACCATGAATCAGAAATGGACGTATTTAAAAGCAAAATTTTGCCATTTAAAAAAATTCAAACCTGAAAAAAAAAACCAAAGAAAACACTATATTGTGCACTTTTTACACCACATTTGTCTTGGCTCACATAATTAAATGGTGCCTTTTTAACACTCCCGGTCCTGCAAAGCATTTTATGGAGTTTCTCATTGGGTGAATGATAGCATTCATACAGTGCTTTCAGTTATTTATTTTAAACACTATATACTTTTAGACAGAATATAAAAGTGCTGTATGCACAGTATGCATCACTTTTACATTCCCACTTATAACCCAGTAAGTATATTGGTGGACAGTGGAGGATACAGTGTCCTAAACAAGGACACTTCAGCATGCTGCTTGGATCTCCAACTACTCAATTGGTAGAAAACCACACTATCCTCTGGGCCAACCTTGGTACTCTAATCCAGTCTGCTTTGTACAAGTTACTTGTGTTTGACAATGAACATGATGGAAAAGACAGCTGTTTTGTTTTTTTCATGCACGGATTGTACTTTTATAGGTCCTTTCTAGCCAACCAGGCCACTCAAAGCACTTTACAATACAATCTGTGCCCTCATTTACCCATCCACACAGCACTTTACTACATCCCTACAAAGCTAATCTAAATAAATCATTCTATAGAATCTAATCAGTGTTTTAAACTCCATTCATACTCAAAGGGGTTCAGTGTCTTGCCCAGGGACACTTTGACATGTGACTGCTACCAGGAATCGAACCTCCAACTCCCTCATTGGAGGATGACTCTAACCACTGAGCCACAGCCACCTCTTGGTGCTGATCTTGTTTATGATGTTCATAAACAGGTTCTCAAGGCATACTTTTAATATGGAAGAGGGTGTCTACTTTCAGAACCTCAAAATCTTATCTCTGCTTTTTGCTAATAGTGTTTGTGCTTTTTAAACCCATGACCTTCAGTGTGCACTGGGGCGGCAAAGATTCAGGTGTGAAGCAGCTGAAATGGGAGTCAGCTTTTTTAAGCTTAAAAAAGCCCGAGGTCGTGGTTCTAAACTGAGAGAAGGTGGAACGGACTTGCCCTTAGGGTCAGGGCTGAGTATTAGGCAGAGGAGTCTTTCCTGCAACGGCAGGAAATGGGCCAGTGGTACAGAGCCTCATTTGCAACAATAAGTGTTGCTCTAGTCCAGCAAAGCTCTCAATTTACTGGTCCATTTATGTTACAACCCTCACCTACGGTCATGAGGTATGAATCATGACTGAAAGAAATGTAGGAAATGAAATTAACTTTCTTTGTAGGTGACTCAGTCTTGGAGAAAAAGATAAACTACATGAATTCACCACCTTTTTCAGATGTGATCACATGTGCAAAAACCTGTGGCAACATGATAATATAAACATATTGAAAATCTTCCAAAATCCCACAGGAAACATACAAAATGTGTCACATAGGGGACGTATTATTTTGTTATGTTTTCACAAGGAATTTTCCATATATGAAGTTCATATGGTAATTCTGTACTGGTGATTAGGATTAGGGATGGCAGTGATATTTGAATAATCAAAATCTAATTAAAATGGGTGAATTCAAAGAATTAATGCCACTATCCCTATCATTCTTTGTTGTTGTTGTTTTTGTTTTTTGTTTTGCTTTGTTTTTTTAGTGACATCCAGGAAGTGGTTACCATGAAGAAGTTTCCTAATGCTGCATTTGCAGTTGAGGTGCTTTTGTCAACAGAACACCTACTGCCCACCCCCAACTCCCCAAAAGAAAAGAAAAACTCAGAGTGTCCCAGAGTCTTTCTGCCATTGGACTTTATATTGAAAAGAAAGTAGAAAGTGGAAGCTATGGTCATGGTGAGCTCAGCATAACTGTCAGAACACAAGCATACTCGTCCACATTGATCCATTGAACCTGTAAAAATGAAGGGATATAAAGATCCCCAGCTAGCAGGATTAGTATCAGATGGAGGACATGGAGTGAGTAATATTCAAAGAAAAACTGAATATTTACTGGATGAATTTGAAGAGTATTTGTACTTAAAATGCACATCCCTTATTAGGATGCCTTCTGGGCACCTCCCACTGGAAGTTTTCTGGGCAAGTCTCACAAGGAGGAGACCTCAGGGCAGATTCAGAACTCGATGGAGGGATTATATATGTTCTCTGTTCTGGGAGCGCCTCAGGATCCATAAAGAGGAGTTGGAGAGTGTCCTCCTGGACCTTTTACCTACACAACTCAAACATAGAAAGGTTGTAAAAAAAAAAGGATGGATGGATGTGTCACATTATGAATCTTTTTGATTTAGCCTTCATTTCTTGAATGACTTTGTTCTGTGCTGATAAACATTTTAAGTGTAGCAAAATGTGCTGGTATGTTTTGCAACTCTAGTCTAAAAAATGAACCCTAATAATGTTTTATCTTGTAAAATACCCTCAAACTACATGCAATAATAATGAAGCAGCATGACAAGAAAATCTGGGCATAAGTTAAAACTAATTTACAGTTAAACTAATTCATATTTTAAGAACGACTTACCAGTATCTAAAAATAGATACTGCCTAACCTTTCTTTCTAATTAAATTGCTCTGAGATTACTTTAGTTCGAAGCTGGCACTAAATAATTACACTGAACGGAATATATAATAAAGATATAGATGTAATGCTTTCGCTGACAACTTCATTCAAACTAATCTACTTCAAGTCCAGCAGCCTATAAATAGTAATCGATTATTCTGATGAAAACGGATGAAAGTTGAGCTCAGTTCACTGGTCAAAAGAATATGACATGCATAGCAAAATATTTGCCCATAAGATGGCCTGTGGAGTACTATATGAAGATTGTGGAACATCAAAGCACTTTTGTCAAATAATTTTAATTTATGGTTTATAATTAGCAATGTGATAATGACAGCATAGGATGGATGGTTATGCCTGTCCATCTCATGGCTAAAAAAAAAAATCACCAAATTGACCCATGCAGTATGCTTTCCTAAAATCTGAAAGGGTTCAGATGCTTTAAAGATCACTTACTTTTTCTGAGCAACTGGAGGAAACTTAATCTTTGCTTGGCTCACAGAGAGCTCTCAAGCTGCTCTTGATTTCTTGATTGACTGTTTTGGCTATTGAAAATATAAAGAATGAGTCTACTTTTCAATTTGCTCCACCATTTTCAGAGCAGCAAAGCCTCAGAGAAGCAGAAAGGCTGCTGCCGGGCAGTCCACATTTATTTACCACAAGTCGCTCTGTAATTTTCTGCTACCTGCTATGTGTTTGTAGTAAGACTGAAAGTGTTTTGTCTTAGTGATAATTACAGGTGCATATATAGTTATATTCATACAAATTTCTGAGCAATTGGCAAATGACAGATTAAATGCTGTGTAGTTTTATTTAACTGTACTTTTATTAGACCATTGCCTTTGTGCTTTTTAATTAAGTTTCAGCCCCTGTTTATTCAGCACTAATAAAAAAAGTTTCACTGATCACACTGGCTTTTATTTGGCATTTAAATCAGACAATATTTAAGCTCAGGGCATCGTTACTGTTCAACAACAATAGATTCTATAGTTTCTTATACAGGATAAACTCCCTTTTTAAATATGATTTCCTGTTTTATTGTAAAGTGAACCTAACATAGCAACATTTTCATGGTGTTTCCATCTACACTGTCACAAGCAGGCAGCTCTGCAGGAGGAACATACAGTAAACTCAGTTTGGATGATGTTTCCTGACAGCTCCCAGTGATCCTCTTCATCTTTGTTCAGTCCAAGCCTTCTCCATCCACTGCTATTCTTTAGGAATCAGTAAATATATGAATACTTATGTGGATCAGGGGTGGGGGTTAGAATCTATTTTAGATACATCACATTGCAAGAATAGAATTGATTTTCAAATGTCAAAAGTTAAACTTGTTAACATTAATTGTTGCTGCCACTTTAAGAGATTCAGCTGCGACTCTGTTGTTTATCCTAGTAGAGTTACCATAACTTCCTGTAGCCGAAACATGATCCAGTAAAGCTGTGTGACATGTTTTTGATCCTGTTTTTGATCTTTTCCTTGCTGAACCCTGAAGAATTTATGTCTGTAAGTAACAGTTCATGTTATAATGGGCGCCTAATTATATCACAGTGATGGAACAAAGTTAGGAATGAAAAAAATTGAGTACCACTCATTTTTTTGTGATAATTTCACCTTCAGGCTAAATTTGGTCAATATTAGCTTGGATGTCTATTCAGAAGAGGGTGCAACACCATTTTAACACTTTAAAATATAACTTGTTTTTCTTTGTCATCTCCAGAGCTGGAGGCTGGCTGTCTTATCAGTGAGCTACCGACCACTGGTGCATACAAGTTGGACTGAAAGATGAGGGATGGAGGTGTAGAACATAGAGATTCTTTTTAACTGCTTAGTTTGCAACTAAGGAAGTAAAATTAGAATCAATAAAGACTACATGTTTTGTCTTGTTGCTCAGAGTTTATATTTAAAACATGGTTTAAATTAAAAAATGGTGGAGCAGCGGGTCCACCTGCTCTATTGAGTAGGGCCTATGGATGTTATCATAACACAATTGTCTTCAGTTATGACTTTGAAACACTTGAATTGTGTGTAAATTTCAAGTCAAAAGC
Source organism: Kryptolebias marmoratus (assembly GCF_001649575.2). Lineage (NCBI taxonomy): Eukaryota > Metazoa > Chordata > Actinopteri > Cyprinodontiformes > Rivulidae > Kryptolebias > Kryptolebias marmoratus. The sequence goes on along the minus strand of NC_051446.1, from coordinate 7,259,500 downwards.
ACAATGCTAACCATGTTAGCTTTTCTATGATGTTTTTAATCTTAAATTAGTATCTATGATAATTGTTCAGTACCAATTGTACCAATTGTCCCTAGAGGGCCCAATTTGGACAATTTTTGGTCCACGAGTAGTAGACTAAAGATAGATATGTGAATAATTGGATTTTCAAGGAGCTGTATGTCAAGAGGACCAGCAGGCATAATTAGTGGTATCACAAATGGAGTGATAGTGTTATCAGGTAGATGCTGGATCATCTCCCAGTCAGTCAGGACAGTAAGTGAAGGTCAGTAGACACAGAAAATGTCACTTTGATGCACTAGAAAGCATTACAATGAATGAGTAAATTTATGATTTATAAGAGTAAATGAATTGTAAATTTTAACAAGTCTACAGTTTATAGACACAATTTGTTTGTTACATAAGTAATATTCAATAAAATAACAGATGATTAGTGAGTTTTTTGCTTTAAGCAGTTTTTAACTCAAAATAATAAACTATCAGATCAGCTCCTTGTTTTTTACAACATGTCATTTAACACAGACACATCTTCTTCATTGAATTCTATTTTTTTTTCCAGAAATATTTTGACCAATGGTTACCAAACTTTTCAGCTGTGTACCCACAAAATAACATGGGAAAATATTTGTGACCTCAAATATGACTGTCTGAAACATACAATCATCTCTAAGCCAAATAAACAAAGACATATTGACAACACAAACACCTCTAAGAACCATTTTGCAAATTTTGTTCATAAATGACTACTGTGTTGTTGTTGTTTTTATACGTCTCAAATATGGCAAAAATATGCAATTACGAATCATTTGTTCATTTAATTTGATCACTGAAGATCATCTCAAGACCCCCACTGGGCTATTTACAACATAAAGTGGGGTCCCATACCCAACTTTGGGAACCAAAGATTTTGACTAGAGAGTGATTTATAATGTTTTGTTTTCTTGTTTTTATCACAGTGATAATAAATATGACAGACCGGAAATCTAAGCAGAGCTGTAACATCATTTATGCTGCTGTTCCATTTGCAGAATAATCAGAAGCACATACTTCTGAGTTGAACTTGAGTACTGCAGAGCATTTAGATAACCAATATTTCAGATGTCTGTCAAGAATAATTGTCAATATGTCTGCTCAGAAAGTATTTGTAAAAATGAGACTTCAATGTCTTTCAACACCACAGCAATTTAGTATTCATTACTTGTACATTTGGTACTCTGATGACAAATCATTGTTTCTGGTTCACAATATGACAGGTCATTTCCTGTTTCAATAAGTTGTTCTTTTGGCCTCTCCCTTCTTCAGGGTGCCACAGCAAGCAAACCCGCGCAAAAGCTTTGGCAGTTGTTTTACGTTGGATGTCCTTCCTGACGCAACCTGGGCTCGACTCTGTAGCCTCAGGATTACAAGACCACAGCACTGACCACCAAGCAACCACAGCCTCAGCTCACTCTCGTGCAGCTGGGTAGGAAACTGGTTTGCGACCGCAGTGAAGTTAGTTTTAAGTTGGATATTGGATATTCGCGCTCCGCGGAGTTAGCGGCGTCTAGCTCACGGCTGACCCGAAACAGGAACGCTAATGTCTGCCAGCCCCTTCTCTCACACGCGGTGGTTCACTTCCTGTTTCGGGTCAGCTGTGAGCTCGACGCCGCTAACTCCGTGGAGCGCGAATATCCAATATCCAACTTAAAACTAACTTCACTGCAGTGTTTTGCGCGGTCCTTTGCTGAAATCTTTGTGGGCAAATGTGAAGCATTAGCGCACATTTTCGCTTCAGTCGCTGCTCCTGCATGCTCCCGGCATTGTGATGTTAACAGGAAGTGACGTCATGTATCTTCGTCGTGAGTTATTTGGGGTTATTTTGGTTAAAGTTGCGGCGTTTTGGGCAAAGTTGCAAAAAGTTGCAATTTCACGGGGTTTGCTTGATTTTGCGTTAATAGTTGCGATCGCAACATCGCAAAATCCTGGAGGGTCTGATTAAGTTAAAAATATACAGCTGTACTATATTATTATGTACAAGTATTATTGGAACTCTGGTGGATGGTTTTGTTCCAGTGGTGTCTAATGGGGACCATAATTGTTGGTTTTTTATCCAAATGAAGTCAAGATTTGGACAGATATTTTTAAAGAAAATTGCTATACGCTGGCTGTTTGTATATATTGTAGGCTGGTTCACAGGTATGAACATTTGGTAAAACAATTTCTCCCGTTTCAGAACACACAATGTTTCATTGTGTAACAAATTTAGTCAGAAAAGCGGAACATTTCCGTTTCACGCATTACAAACACAGTTCATCTGTCCGGTGGAAGCCTCAGTGGACAGTCACAGACTTCATGCATATAATCTAATCATCTCATCATTTACTCACTAATTTTTTCCACAGTTTTTTGTTGCATTTGTTCTCATTAATACACCAGCTCCTTTACTTCAACTACATGGACATTTCAATTTGTTTTTCCTATTATCTTTTAACTATCATTTCTTCTTTTTTGCATAAATAGAAATTGTTTTCCAAAAAGAAATCTCCAGCTTGCTTGTTCTCTTCAGAGTATCACCTGGGGTGTGTTGTCGCAGTGCCCACAGAGGCGACCTCCTTTTCACTGTCACAACAACACCAAGCTTTGCATCTTGATTACATCACAGATTAAAGTCCTGGCACTGAGCAGACTGATTTCCACAATCCAGGCTCAACTGTGCTCGATAATAGCCAGTCTGGTTTAGCTGCATCAACATCTCTGTTCATGTATGCACAGCTGGTCCAAAGTACAGCCAATGTATCTGTCTCTGTTCTACTGGTATATGAAAAAATACACTATTTCTCAGAGGAGTCCCAGTCATCAACAGAAAAAAAGGTTTTCACCATCAAATGTGACTCAGTCAGCAAGTACACATGACACACAGGGATAAAGATTAGAAAACATGCTGGGTCACAATTAAATCTTAAATCAAGTGTCTCTTTTTGAGTCTTTTAGAGCTTTTTACTAATTAAAGTTATGTGCAAATCTAAACTGACCCTGAAGATGTTCAGAGGGTTCTTACTCCTAATTTAATTGAGAGCCCTTTGAGTTTAATCAACTTGTCCTACTAAAAGTATACACCCATGATCAAAGGTCCTGAGAATGACACAGACAGCAATTGTCTAAAATTTGCAGCCTCTGTGAGGCAAAGACTTTTGGAAGATGGACTAGTGTCAAGAAGGGCTCACTCAGTTTACCCAAAGAACACATCTATGGAAAAAGAATGGTCCCAAAACATCCTCCAAGAGCAGCTTCTCCCAACCATCCAAGAGCAGTTTGGTGATGAACAATGACTTTTCAGAATTATGGAGCAACATGCCATGAGGCAAAAATGATTACTAAGTGTCTCTGGGAACAAAACATCAAAACTTTGGGTTTGTGGCCGGGAAAATCCCCAAACCTTAATCGCATTGAGAATTTGTGGTCAATCTTCAGGCAGCGGATGGACACACAAAAACCTATAAATTCTGACAAACTCCAACGATTGATTATGCATAAATGGGCTGCTATCAGTCAGGATTAGGTCTAGCTGTTGGCTGACAGCATGCCAGGGAAAACTGCATAAACTTAATTTAATTGTCATTAAATGCCTATGAACTGTTTAAAATGCTTACTTCAGTATACCATAGAAACATCTGACCAAAAGATCTAAAACTAAAAATTTAGGCAAAAAAACAAGACTTGTGTCATTCTCAAACCCTTTGGCAACAGGTGTACCATTTCGTTAACCTTTTACATTCTAATTTTCACCTTTTTTTTAAAGAAACTTGTTTTCTTGCATCAACCAGGCAATCTACAAAATGTTATTTTCTAATGTTTAGAGAAAAGAGTCAGTCAGAACTGTTTTTTCTTAAATGTGAACAAGCAGTTTTGATTCTTACATGGAACCAAGTAGTTTGAAGCTAAAATAAAGAGTGAGACCTAAAAGGCTGTTATAAAACTGAACTTTCCTTACAGGCAGATCTAGAACTGATTCTTAGAAATGCAATAATCGATTGGTTGGTGACCTGTTTTCAGCTTGACTGCAGCACTCAAAAACTTCATTTTTGTCGGATCAGTTAACACAACATAACTAAGCTGCTAATTTGCACTAGCAATTTGAACTTAGTTCTACATAGAGATGCGAACAAATCTATTTATATTCTTTTGTTGAAGAAAGAAAAATCCACAAAGGTCACTGAAATAACTGACAAAAGAAGGAAAAAAAAATTTTTAATCTACTAATGAAAATCATGCACTGCTTTTGAATTTTGGTTCATCAGAATTATTTTAACAAACTAATGAAAATGACTTTGACAACAAGAATGATTCCCCAAAGAATGATTAAAACTAATTTGTCCACAGGGACATGTTCAACTAAGGTGTGTCCTGTCATCAGCATCACAGGTGTCTTCAGTCCTGTAATCAGTCAGTCTGCCTGTTTAAATGGTGAAAAGTAGTCACAGGGCTTCTTTGGTATCATGTTGTGTGCCACACTGAACATGGAGCACAGAAAGTTGAGGACAGAGTAGTCTCAGGAACTTAGAAAAAAAAATGACTGACATTCTGTCAAAGGTGAAGACTATAAGACCATCTCCAAGCAGCTGGATGTTCCTGCGACTACAGCTACTCAGATTATTCAGAAGTTTAAGATCCACAGGACTGAAGACAACCTCCTTGGATGTGGCTGCAAGAGGACAACTGATGATAAATTGAAGATACGGATAATATGATGGTAACCAAAGAGCCCAGAACAACTTCCAAAAAGATTAGAGGCAAACTCCAAGGTCAAAGGTCAGATCATCAGTGTCAGATCGAACCATCAGTCACTGTTTGCCGAGGAGAACACCAAATCAGAAAAAAGTGAGACCTGAATTTGTCAAAATGCAAATCAACAAGCCACAAATCTTCTGGGAGAATGTCCATTAGAGAGATGAGACAAAACTGGAGATTCTTAGACCCAAAGATGAAACACAGAGAAAAAAAACCTTGTACCTACAGAGGAGCATAGAGGTGGCCTGGTTCTGTTCTGGAGCTGCTTTGCTGCATGTGACACAGGAGGTCTTGAATTTGTTCAGGGTCCACTGAAATCTCAAAACTATCAAGACATTCTGGAGCTAAATGTGCTGCTTGGAGTCAGAAAGGTTGGTCTCAGTTGCAGGTCACGGGTCCTTCAACAGGATAATGACCCAAAAACACACAGCTGAAACTACCAAGAATGGGTCAGAACCAAACTTTGGACTATTCTGTAAATAAACTACAAACCTGAGACAAATGGAACTGTTTGTTCATGTGGAGTGAACCAAAATACCTGTGGACAGGTGCAGAAGTTACAAAAAACACTGGATTATAGTGATTGCCTCAAAAGGTTGGGCAACAAAATATTAAGTTAACGGTACCATCTTTTTTGTCAAGGTCAATTTCATTAGTTTGTTTTTAAAAGAATTCTGTTGAACCAAAATGTAAAAGTAATGATTGATTTTCATTACATGGTTTTTGTCTTTTTATTCTGTATTGTAAGTTTCAAGTTCTTTCAGTGACCTGTGTGAGTTTTTTCTTTCTTTAAAGAAACGGTACAAACAAATTCTGCATGTCCTAGGGCTGTGCAAATTAACCAATATGTACCAGTTCACAGAGGAGCAAGTGCACAATGCAACTAGGTCAGTAGCGCAGCCGTGAAATAATAATAATAAATAAATAAATAAATAAATAAATAAATAAATAATAAATAAATAAATAAATAATAATAATAATAAATCGAGATGCATCGTTTTTATTGCATGCTTGTAACAATAATAATCAGATCTGTTTAAAAATTAAACAAAAACTCTGCAAGCAGATTTCTACAATACTCCTACAGTAAAAAATAATAATTAAAAACAAATTAAAAAGTGTAGTTACATTTATGTATGACCAAAAGACCCCTTCTCTTCGCTTCTTCTAGTGAACAACCATTCCTCTGGCTGTTTTCCTGCTGAGACCTACTATTTAGGAGGAAACCTGCAGGTTAAACAGCAACAACAAACACTGAAAAAGTTTTTCACCCTGATCATGCGACTCTGCTAATATTTCAGGCACAAAGATTAACTTGCGTTTCATTATGTATAATGCAGAAAATACACTTTTGCTGCTCATTGCTGAGTTACTGACAGAGTAATAAACACATCTGCTGTTGGCACTTTTATTCATTTTGCACCAGGCTTCATTTTTGAGCGCAGTTTGTTTATTGTGAGTCAGTTTTTATGACAGTGTATTGTAATATTAAAAGAAGACCTATTTGTGAGGGGTTACTTTTTTTAAAAGATGGTAAAAAATTAATCTTAATAAGTGATGAAAACAGTCCTTTGCTTTGCTGTATTACATTAAAACTCAGTGTATTGGATCCAACTCATGCAGAATCAGATTGTATTGTGATTAAAGCCTGAACTGTACCTTACAATATCAATTTATGCTGTCTTTTAATGAACTGGACAGATAGCAGTGCATCAGGACACATATCATATCAGACACTGACCACAGACATACAGCACTACTATTTTCTGTCTGTGAAGTATAAAGTTAAATACAGCACAGAGAAGTGTAAAAGGTGACTAAAAAAAATATCTGCTGTTCATGAGGGTTTCTGTTTCAGTACTTTTGAAGTAAAGAGACATAAGCAAACAACAGGAAGAATGGATTAGAGAAAAGTTGCTCTGTTTCATCCCTTTGAGCTTTCAGCCTCTATCTGTCATGGGACATGTCGGATTTGAAAATGTTGGCAGCCTGTTGGAAAACTCTGAGCCAAGGTAAGCTGTATTTACTTGTGTAGTATCTCACTGGACTGCAAAGGTCTCCAAAAGGTCTCAATTTCCTAGCGTGAATTTTAAACATGTTCATTTATTTTTTTTATTTATTTCTCAACATAGTCGCAGAGTTGTCTCGGGCATCTCAGCCCCTTTTCAATTTAGTTTCCGTAAATCTACAGTGCTACAGACTTCGACACCAGCACGGGAGCTCTCCTTTTGACGAAAATCATCTGAGGCTACATCCCCAAATGCCCAGGTCTAACCACGGTGATTATCAACAATAATTATTAAAAATTAGTCCAAGCCTGCCTAACCTTAGGTCAAAACTGTACTCCAGGAGAATTAATCATAAATGTGGTGGCTGCCAAGGTGGGAACAAATGAACCCGGGGGAAACTGTCAGTTTACAGATACCGAGCTACATTTTGATGCGGTAGTAGCTGAGACTGATCCCCAACGCATGCTCCGAGCAGAAACAACCACACAGGCTCTAATGAATGTGAATTTTAGAGGGCAGAAGACAAGCTTCAGTGAGTTGAGTCTGTTGTTCTCTGTCAGTAATATCAGCTGTAAAGTAAAAAAAAAAAAAAAAAAAAAAAGAAAGCAGGTTTATGTTAGAAGGTGTTTGTGTGTTTTTTCTCTGAGTCTAACAGGCAGGTGTTCAGGGGATACAAGTGCTGGAGCTGTACACTTTTATTTTCAAACTTTCTAACAGGATCAAATTGAATCTTTCAACATGCAGGTCCACAAGAGAATGCATACCAGCAGAAGCAGCTAAGATCCACTTCATGATTCTATCACATATACTGGTATGTGGTCGCAGACCTGTACTACTGCTTTAGAACCCATTACAATCTCTGGAATACGAGTAAACACGGTCAGATTCATGAAATGGAAGCTGAAGAGTTCGGACTGAGCGCAAACTCCTGAACAAGCTGTTTCTAGTAAATTTTTGCCAGTTCATTTCAGGATTTTAAAAATAAAACCTGTTCTCCGTCAGAGATTGGTCTGAGCCCCTAACTGGAGAGCTGCAGGAAGAGGGACGCGGGAAGGATGAGGGCTCGGCGCCTGCGATGCGCCAATCCAGGCGATTACGCACGAGTTCTGATGGTGAGCTCCCAGATTTACGTCATTTGGACACACTGAGCACGGAATAACTGCTCGTGTCGATTTCTTCCCGACGGGGAGGAGGTCCAACTCGTGCTGTGTGAGGAGAGACTACAGGGGGAAACTGAAAATACCGACCTCCAAGGTGGGTTCAACAACACTCTGAGGCGCTTAGACCCCAACAGATCAACAACCAAACGGGTCCAAGTCTGTCCGCCGAACCACTGTAGAGTTTTGGTTCGGGTGGATCTACCCACGCGCGCGCACAGACCCAATAACGGGCTGACCGACAGTCAAGCGCCACATCCACCGCAGAGAGCCACGCGCTCAGAGGGGCGCACAGAACCCGGACTGGTCCTGGAGCGGAGGGGCTTCTCGGAGGTTCTGTCCAACCTCAGAACCAGAACTTTCCAAATAACCCGAAAGCTCAGGTTTCAGAGCCCAGCCGCGCACCAGAGGACTGCAGTTCTGGAAGCAGCGCAAACTAAAAAAAAAAAAAAAAAGCCTGCAGCTTCTCTCCACCTGATCCCAAAATTCCATCTGGACTCGGTCACACAGAACCCCCCACCCCAACAGAACCATCACTCCGTTCGGGATTTAGTCACCTGCCCGAAAAGGGGGAAAAAAAAGAAAATTTAAAAATAAATTTAAAAAATGCGCAACCGACGCCCACATGACTCACCTGATATACAGACAATAAAATTGGCGTGAAGAATGATGAGAATCTCCCAGATTATATCCATCCTGTGTCTTCTTCATTCCACGCGCATCACGCACAGAGATAGTGGAGGAGGAGGACGCGGCGGAGACACGGAGCGGTACCTAGCACGCGCTAAAGTCCGGTCCAACAAGGCTGGATCCCGCTGCTGAACACCTTCCACCAGGTATTATCCACAGCACGCACATAGCAGGTGATCCGGAATCAGAAGACCGAAGACAATTCCCAATAGATGAGGAAAAAAAAAGAAGAAAAAACAAGCAACTCCACACACACAAAAAAAATAAAATAAAAATAAAAGGACCCCCAAAACGGTCAAATTATCCTCCGAACTGGTTGTTGACGGTGTTATTCCAGAGCCCTGGATGGGACACATCCATCTGTCCGTCCGTCCGTCCGGTTCCGTTTCAGAGCGGACAACCCGTTTTTTACCAGCCAACTCGGTAAAAAAAAAAAATCAGTGTGGAGGGGAGGGAGGGAGGGGGGGTGGGGTTAGAGGCTGAACGTTCCGGGACGGCTGCTCGGGCTCCGTCTAACACCTGGAGCCCAAGCCACAACTCTGCGAACTCCCGTCGGGGCAGGTTTATTGGAGCCCCCCGGTCCGACACTTCTTCTGAGTCTCCGGCGTTACTACAAGCGACCGACGTCAAGTTTCAGAGGGCAGCACGCGTACACCGCCGGAAGTGGCTTTCAAAATAAAAGCTCCCCCTTTTTATTTATTTTTTTTAAAAGAAGCGCTCTGAAAAGAAGGCGTATCAGGAAGAAAATCTTTACAATGATTTTTTTTTTCTTCTTCATCCTCTTCTTCGTCGTCTTCTTCTTCTTGTCTTTTGCGTATTTTATAAGGTATGAGAGAAACAGCTTTACATGAGGTGAAAAACAAAATACTATTAAAGAATATAGAATCACTCCCATAATCTAGACTTTAAAATCAATTTTAGGATTATTTTGATATGGATTCATGTTGTGCACATACTTAATAAATCACTGTTTTTTTCCTTCCTTGAATGTTTGGTATGGGTTTTTATTTATTTATTTTATTATTAGTTTGAACTCATCGATCACACACACCCTACACTTGAAAAATAGAGCAGGCACCCAAATCCAAAGCTGAATGGGGAAAGAGAACTCAAGTAAACATAAATTTTTGAAAGCTCTGTATTTAGAGACCCCACATGGATGCAGAAAACTAAATTTGTAAAAATCTCCACTTTGTGAAGCTTTTCTAAAAATAGTCAGTTTTTATCACCATAAACTTTGTTTACATGTGGACAAGAGGTGCAAGAGCAGCAGAAAACATTTTCCACATTTTTAAATATATTCGGAGTAGACGGGAACTCCCTAAGCGCCTTCTAGGTCTTACTGTGAGGATCCAGAGTTTCTGTCTCCGCCCTGCTGGTGGGACCAAGTACTCTTCCTCCTCAGCTGTAGCCGATCACCTTGATGAGCAGTACCAGTATTTAAGCCTGCGGCTGTTGCCAGATCTTCGCTGGAGCATCGCACCTTATGGGTCAGGATCTCAGCCTTAGACCTATGTTTTTGAGAGCTTGCAGCTACGATAACCTTTTTGCCTTATTTTTCTCCCCTCTTTGCCTCAGGAATTACTGCTCTGAGTTCTGTAAATACCTGCCTGCCTGAAACTACATTTGCACTTACCTGCTGGACTTGCCTCTCGTCGGATTGTGGATCCTCCTCTTCCTGGAACGACCCCTTTGGACATTGTTGTCTCCACGCCTCTCTCCTCGTCATTACCTGTAAGAAAAGCACTCTTAACCATACCTCATTCTATACACAAAGCCAAACTTGTACCCAAGACTCACTGTAAATAAAACCACTTACCTTTATTCTTGTCTCCGTGTCTGGTTTCCGGTCCTACTCTTACAACAATCCTGGATTACAGTATGTCATTTACAAGATTCAAGGTTAAGACTATGTTCAGTTTTCTGGGCACCATGTTTTGAAAGTCTTTGACACACAATATCACTAATTTACCACACTTTACAGATATTTTAAAACGTTACAACTCCCTATAGTGAATATTTGTAAATGTAATATAATGCTTATATATAAATTAAAAAGTTCAGTTGTTCAATCCATTCTTAGTGCATCATCTGTAACTGAGGCCTGTTTGTGTAATATGAATTCTGTCTAAGCTCGACTACAAACTGATAATACACCAGATTACCTGCAGCCTTAGATAACTGCGAGGAGGTCTTCGAAGACTGAGGAATAGCACTGCTTGTTGTAATGAAATAGGAAGAAATTGTTTAATTTGAAATGCATAAACTCATTTTTGTCTTGATGGTCACCAGATGGCAGTACTATGTAATGGTGATGATAGAAGAAATGGTTATTTAACCCTGAAATGTAGTGCTTCAAAGCTAAAATAATGTTTACTTAAAAGTCAATAAACATACACAGAATAGTCACAGAAATTTACACATACATAGACTAAAACAATGTTTATTAAGTCACTCACACACATGCAATATGGAGGGAAAAAAACAACCACAATTAGGAACAAATACAAAAAACATGAGAGGTTACTTTATTGTGTTGGAGCAGTTTGTGTGCCTGAATAATCCTAGGAGCCATGCTATCAGAGCTATTGCCCCAGTAGCCTTTCCTATGGCAAATTGGTCCTAGGTGACAGGCCAGACAAAGAGCAACTCACAACACTTGTATTAACTAAAGAAAAAACAGGACCTCGATGTCTCTTGATTGGACATGGTTTACATGTCTTGGTAACTGGGCCTCTACCCATGGGGCCTGGCCGGGCTCATCCCAAATTAACTACATGGGTTAGCCTTCCTGTGCATCTACCACCTGCAGTAGTGGCATAGGGATTGAGTGCAATGTGCTATAGGCGGCAGCCAAAGGTGGGGGGTCTTGGCATTCTAGGCATCCTAGCTTACCAAAGCTGGCTCTTGAGACAAAAAATGTCACCTCTGTGATGGGCAGAAGCCTGAGCTTGTGCGTGAGGTTGTTAAGTACTGACAAGATAAGGTCAAGATCACCTCACTGCACAGCATAGGTCCCCTCAGCTTGCTGCCTGTGTTTCGGAGTTTTCCTTTGCAGATGAGAGGGAAGCTTCCTTGCACCTTTGTGTGGGGGGATGGGCTCCAACTGTTGTTTGTGCCCATGCACCAAATGGCAGTTCAGAGTACCCACACCTCTTGGAGTCCGTAGCAGTTGTGCTGGCTGGAGGGTGCTCCAGCTGGATACGCCATCATTCTGTTAGGGGAATTCAGTGCCCACTAAGGGTAGCAACCATGTAACCTGGAGAGGTATAATTGGGAGGAACTACCTCTCTGATCTGAACCCAAGCTGTGTTCTGTTATTGGACTTCTGTGCTAGTCAGAGTTTGTCCATAATAAACACCATGTTTGAACATAAGGGTGTCCATTAGAACACATAGCATCAGACACCCTAGGCCACAGGTTAATGATAGACTTTGTAGTTGTGTCGTCTGGTCTGCGGCCATATGTGGAGCTGTCAATTGGATCAGATGGAGGGGTAAGTGGCACCGGTGATGTACCAGCAGGTTAAGCAAGCTGCAGGCCTGGATGTTGCTGGGGTAAAGGCTTAAGGGTGACAGAAGTTTGGTGAGGCTTTGGATAGAGACTCTTGACTGGTTCCAAGAAGATTCTGGCAAACTGTCAGGTGACTGGCAGGGAAGCAGCACTTTACTAACACTGTGTATAGTGGAGGTGAGGTGCTGTTGTCCTCAACCATGATGTTGTTGGATGTTGCTGGGCTGTCTTGGTTGACACACCTATGCAACAGTGCTTGGACATTGGGGGAGTGCCACTGGGTTGATAGACTAATGGTTCAAATTACAAGGTAATCACACTCCCTGGTAATCACCATTCAGGGGTGCTGAAGAGCAGAATCAGGATGATGGTCAAACCTTGGATTCAGGAGGAACAATTCAGGTTCCATCCTGGCTATGGAACACTGGACCAACTCTTTACCCTCGCTAGGGTCCTTGAGGGGGCATAGGAGTTGGAAAAGGCATTCAACCATGTCCCCCGGTGGGGGGGTGTTCTGTGGGTTTGGAATTAGGGTCCATTACTATGGGCCATTCAGTCCCTATACAAACGGTGTTAGAATCTGGTTTGCATTGCTAGCAGAGACCTCTTCAGAGTGAGAGTCTGACTCTGCCAGAGCTGCCAACTGTCTAGGACTAGCATTTAACTGGCTACGAAAATAGGTGTGTGTTTAACATTTATGCATTTTGTATTTCCACACTGGAAGATGTTAGTCAGTTCTGTACTGCCTTTTATTTTTCATCATGTTTACATGGAATTGAGGGAAAGAAAACCTTTTTTTAACAAAAGAGATACATTTCAGTTTTAGAGATATCAAACTTTCTGTTTGACACATGGCATGTAGAATACTGTTTTCAGTTCAAATTGGATCAATAAGACAGAGCAATATATATATATGTGTGTGTGTTTTATTTTGTTGTAAAGTTACCTGTTGATAGATCCTACCTTCTGTATATGACCTTCTACCTTAGAGTCTCTACACTAACAGGGGTAGTGTATTTGTCTTTGCTTCTGAGAGGGTAAATTGTTTGTTCAAAATAAGTGGAAACAAACTTATATTTGGCATTTGTTTCTTTTCCATCCACTGAACTCGTATAGAACTGTGACCCTAAAACCGAGGTATACACAGAATCATGATTTATGTCTATCCCTCTGAGTTCCACCAATGCAATCCCACATACGTTCATGCAGCTCACTAAATTACAAAGTGAAGGGGACAAAGGTGGATAAGAAGCATGTGGTGCAGAAAGAGGGAAAGACTCAGAGTGTGTCATAGTGTTGAAATATTATTTGTCTCTGAGAGTTGCTGCTTCATTTACTGATACAAAGTCAATTTATGAAAGGGGCTAGAAGACAGCAGAGGATCAAGTGGTAACAAGAAAGTACACTTGACAGAAGGAGCAGTAAAAACTTAGAATCATGTTTTTGTTAGCGGGATGTATTGTTATTACAGAGAGTTGTTGACTTGTATTCATTTCCTCTCACAAAATAAGTAAATCTACTTGTATCATATTCCTGTGATATCATATTCCTACGGAACATGATATCATAATTATGAGAAAAGATCTCGTAATTATGAGACCTTTTCTCGTAATTACAAGATCCCAATCTCGTAATTATGAGATCTTTTCTCATAATTATGAAGTAAATGGAAAGGTATTATTTAGGCCACTGCCTTAGAATCACTGCACAGCATTAAACACATGACACAGATGACATAAACTTCCAATGAGTTTTTATTTTCTTTAGACAAAGCACTAAGTGTTTAGTGATGATTTATATTAATCTTCATTCATCTTTTGCAGTTTAGTGCGATTGATACACGTATTTAATGTGACATGTAATCTTTCTGATGAATTCCACATTTGAATGTTTAATAAGGTTTGAAAATAAGTGTGTGGTTCGTAAAGAACTGCAGCACTCATGGACATGAAAGTGGTCTTTTTCCACAGATATTAGATGATATTTCTGTGTTTATCAGTGGTAAAGTCTGTTATTAGTGAAATAAAATACTTCTCTTTGGCTGTCGCTCTCTCTGTTCACACATCTATGGTCCTGAAAATGTGCCGGCTACATTTCTACTTTAATTTTACAAGAATTCGAAGGAGAGGGAGAACCGGGAGATTAAACAGTAGAACAGTCACTAGTGGTTGTTTTGACCTCTTCATTTAAACCTCAATTCTCCTTGCAAGCTTGAAACTACAATAAACTTTAAAAAGCTAAACCTATTAAACAATACCAAAAGACAATAATTATGCATCAAATTTTTATCTATATGGGAAATTCTCAAACTATTACAACATATTAAATCAGATTTTGTCAATCTTTTTGTCTGATAAAGCCAACAGAAAAATTTTAATATAAATCAAAAACAAGTTCCCATTCCTTAACTAAACAAAATTCTTAAGACCACTTTCTAAATCCCCCAAATATGTGTAATAAACGGTATTCATGAAGTATGAAGTAAACATAAACTTGATGTCAAAAGTCAGTATAAAGAACTATAAAAGCAATAACACTTTTGGAACAATTTACAATGAGGCTATTAAAATAGCCTTGAGCATTAATATAACAACACCATCAGAAACAGTGGGAAGAAAACAGGAAGATGTGGCAAGTGGACAGAAGATAGAGTCACAGAAAGACAGAGTATCAGTCTGGGATGAAAAGGACTGCATTCCCATACCTTTTCTTTTCAGTAACTGTTACTTTTCAAGATTTTTTCTCATAATTATGAGATCTTTTCTCATAATCCTGAGATCTGATATCTCATAATTATGATATACAGTGTCTTTATTTTTCTTTGCTGAATGCAAAGCTTTCATATATTCCCATATCAATATGCAATAAAGAACACATCTGACCCCTGACCCATCTTACACTATCAGCACCCTATCTTTAAAACCTTTTATTTGATCCAATCTTTTATTGATACAGAAACTTTTTATTGCTACTTGGGACAATTAGCTAATTAAGTAGTTGTAGTAATGCTGTTTGTCATTGAAGTTGGAATCCTTAAAACAAATATACAAGCAGGGTTCTGTCTCAGGTTCAAATGTGTTAGCCACCATGGCTAATTGTTGGCACTTCCAATTAAGTTAGTCACAAACTCCCTACAGCATCACTTAAAACAAAACAAAAAAGGATTAACCAGTTCTTAGATGCACTTATATGTGGACATTAATTATTGTCCATCAAAGCAGTATCAGGACACAATTGAGAGGTTTTAGCCTATACAAAATAAGAATAAACTATCCTTAATTAGTGAACTTGATTTTAAAGTATTGAAATGTAGCTGCACAATTAACAAAGCTAGATTTGATTACCAAGAAAGAAACAAAGAAAAATTATAGCATGATGTAGCTTCAGCGTTATGCTAATGTTAGTGGAGATGTTACAGCAAAAAAATACAGATCTCAGAAGGGAATAATTAAAATGTGTTTTGAATACAGACAACTGGGCACACTTGGGATTTTAATAACCAAACTGGAAGGTATGAATTAATTAAATTAATGTGGTTTGTAAAATTTGCCTAACAAAATCAGAATTATTTGGGAATACAATTATTAGGATGCAGACTTTCTTTGATTCTGTCAATGCTGTCCTCTGAGTCTGAGAGAAAAGACATTTGACAAAACAGCAGCAAACTTTGAAGCTCAAAATAAAAAAAATAGTCTGGTGAGAAAACAGTTAGACCTCTGAGCTGCAGGATAAGTTGTCATCATAAACTTGCAGGAAGTGACTTTACCTGAGTTTGAAGCAGATCTAAAGTCCATGGAAAAAAAACTGTGACTTAGTCACATCAATGTAGTAGTACAAAGAAAAGTTGGTATTGTTTTAAGTTTCACCCCAATTTTTTAACAGTTTGTCCTATAAGCAGTCTGTGTCAAAACAATGACATATAAGAGTCCTCTGTCACATTTTTTATAACCAAAAATGTATCAACTTTATTATGACTCACCAACATGAGTGATGGGCAATAACTCATTGTGTGTCTGTCTGTTTGTTAGCAAAGTATCTCATGAGTCAGTGGATAGATTTTAATGAAACTCAGAAAGTATTGGATGAATGATTGGATAAACATATACAATTGATTAACCTTTTGAGCCAACCCCATCCAAGATGGCTAATCATTCTTAGAACTATTATCATGTGTTTTGCCTACTGAGATGTGTCCTTCAGGTGCTTGGACTAAAAGTAATGAAACAAGAAAAGTGTTGAGCTGGACTGCTAACTAGGCTAAAGAAGCAGCTAAATAAACCTCTACTCCAGGGGCTTTTTCTGGCCAATGTCAATGTAAACAAAATTAATAAATAACTTTATTCTAATTGTGATTGTTGTGTGATGCTCATGAAAAAAAACCTGGCTTCAGCCAGTGATCCTGGATGCTGCTATGCAGTTAGTGGGACACATTATCCTTTGCAGGGATCAAAACATGGATTTGAGTAATAGCAAGAGAGGAGGATTGTGTGTTCATATTAACCATAGGTGGTGCTTACAGAGCCAGACTATAGGCAGTTACTACTCTCCATATCCTAAAAACCCAGATGTTTATTTGTTGTTTCTTCTACTTACCAGGAGGGTAAGTAACTATCATGACTGTTTACATACCCCTAGATTCTAAAGGTGGTACCTCATTGGGCTGTGACTAGTTGGCGAATGACATTCATGAGGGAGACTCCCAAGCTGGTCTAAAATGTCTTGCAACTTTAGTGAAGTTCTCAACTTCCTAACATGAGTCACAGAGTTTTCAACATGTTCAAAAAAATTGTGACAATTTTTGTATCAAATTTGTTGTACTTGTTGTGGATATTTCTAATCTATCTCAGACCCATCTGAATTAACCCAACATACATGATTTTGGACTATAGGAAAAAAACACCACATCCATGGGGAGAGCATGCAAATGCCACACAGAAAGACCCCAGCTGAGCTTTAAATCCAGAACCCTTTTGCTGTGATGCAACAGCTCATAAAGTATGCTGTTTTGTCTGCAGTTTTTATTCAGTGAACTATTCAACTTTTTAGTTTATCTTTCTTTTTTTGTATATATTTATTTGTGTCTGTGTTTCTCGGGCAAACATTATGGAAGGTTTTAAATCTAACTGATGTGATTTGCCTCCATTTATCTCTTTCAGCTAATCATCTCTGTGACATTTTATGCCACAAAGTTTGAAAAGGAGGTAGAGAATAATGGCCAATCAATATCATACATAGCTTTTTTGTCTCCCCAAGTGCCATTTTCTCATCCCTTTTGACGACAATGTTTTTTACCCATCAAACCTCATCTACTGTCTTTCTCCTGAAATGTGTGACTGGACAGTATTAGGCTGCTCTTTTTAAGAAGAGCCTTTCAATGGTTACTTTTCTCCTGGAAGCACACAATAAAATAGTCTGGTTTCATTTTAAATGTGACTTGTATTCAGCCAACACTGGACTCTGTGCTGCTGGGAAGGTATCTGCTACTTTCTATTTATTTCAGCTCACTTTTCAAATTGTAATCTGCCACTGATTTGTTGATGTTTAGATGGCTTGAAGAATCTTTATGTTCATTGCTGGATTGTGACAATGGGGTTTTTAGAGATGTCAAAATAAAACTATTTAAACTGATGGAATACATTTGTTTAAATGAAAGGTATTGGTGAAAGCACATAGCATTTAAACTACATTCACCAGCCACTTTATTAGGTACATCTTGCTTATGCCAGGTTGGACTCGCTTTGCCTTCAAAACTCCCTTGATTCTTCATGGCATAGATTCAACAAAATCTTGCAAACATTCCTCAGAGATTTTGGTCCATTTTAACATGTAAGCATCATGCTGTTGCTGCAGTATGTTGTTTATGTATGAAGATTACAGCTGAGTTTATAATCTTAAACGACTCCTTGAAATGTATCTTCAAGTACTTAAATGCATGAAGGTGTGAAAAAACACTGGGTTTCAGGCTTAATGCTCCATTCTAAGTTTTAGAAAAAAACTTTTTCATCTTCAACTACAGAATATAAGTCAACTTGTTCTGTTTTTTAATTTAATTAATTAATTTATTTATTGGATTTACCATATTCTGCATGACTAAGAAGCTATACCAGCATGTGGTCATGAGAGAAATGTTTCTGAATAACAAGCAACCTTCTGTGTATTGTGGGCCAGGCTTTTCCCTCTGTCTGGCTCCAGATATGCCAACATTGACGCAGGTGGTGTTGGACAGAGGGTACAGCCATTTCAGGTACCTGGAGCGGGAACAAGGGCAGTTGGTATGTCAGGGAGGTTTCAAAGGGAGTTATTCTTGTGGAGGTCAAGGTATTGCATGTGTATTCTGTCCATGGTAGGTGAGAATTTCAGGCGGTGGGATTCGTAGAAGCGACATCTTAAGGCGACCTCCAATTCTTGATTCAGTCGATTCATCTGACTATTTGACTGAGGATGAAATTTAGAGTAGAGGCTGAAGGATGCACCAGGAACATTGGAGAAGGTTTTCCAGTTTTGAGACATGAATTAAGACAGCCAAAAACCCAAATCCCGACAGTAACCCCCTCTCAAGGGACGTCCCCTGATGTCCCAAAAACCAAAGGAGAACCTAGCACGGGAGGGTGATGGGGGTAAAAACAAAACGCAGGAAGGTGGGCAAAACAAAACAGAACAATAAACAAAAACCGACTAGGCCCAAAAAGAAAAAAAAACCCAGGGAAACTCAGACACTCAGGGTGTCATAGAGGGGGAACACGGAGACGAACCCAGTACGCAGACTCATGGCGTGAAAGAACGAAAATAAATTTATTACTTTAAAATAACAAACAAAAGGCTGGCGTGGCAGCAAAACATTAACAAGATCCAAAAACAAGAAGCAAAGGTATGATGAGGAATAACGAGAATGAACAGGCAAAGCGGAACAAAATGACCCAGTGGAGATTGAAGAACAAAGACCGGTATTAAAAGACTGAGGATCAGGAGGAAAATGGACACAGGTGAGTGATTGCAAACAGGTGAGAATGATGGCAGTGATTGAGTTGTTATGGTAATGTGGGTGTGGCATGAAAGACTGGAAAGTAACAGAACAGCATGGTAGGGAAGAATGAGGTGTGGCAAGTTACTGGGGGAGGTGAAAGTGACAAGACATGAACACAATTAAAGAAACAAAGCAGAACAAGAACTAGAAAACCAAACAAAAACATCAAAACCATGACACGGGGGGAAAAGGAAAAAACAAAATTACCGCAAGAGTTCAGGCGGGCGGCCCGGGCGCCGTCCTCGGCGGAGCAAGATTTCTGGGGGACGGCCCGGGTGCCGTCCTCGGCGAAGCAGGCTAGAGCCAGGCAGACGTGGACCAAGCAGGCGAGAGCAAGGCAGACGTGGACCAAGCAGGCGAGAGCCAGGCAGACGTGGACCAAGCAGGTGAGAGCCAGGCAGACGTAGACCAAGCAGGCCAAAGCCAGGCAGGCGAGGACCAGGCAAACTGGATGCGACGTGGACCCCTCGACATGGCTGGGCAGAGCGAGGCGTCGACCCTCGGTGAGACGGAGCGGACCGAGGCGTCCATCCCGACCCTTGGCGAGATGGAGCGGACCGAGGAGTCCATCCCGACCCTCGGCATGGCACAGCGGAGCGAGACGTCGACCCTCGGCGTGGCGCAGGGGAGTGAGACGTCGACCCTCGGCGCGGCGCAGCGGAGATATTTTCTCAGTCCAGACCCTCGGTGGAACAGGCTGAGGCGAGGCGTCGGCCGGGACCCTTGGCGTAAACCAGAAGGGGAAGCTGAGGCGTCGTCGTCCACAATCTTCTCAAAGACGCAGACTGGCAGTGGGGCGCAACCGCCGACCCCCATCAAAACACGGACAGGCGGTGGGGCGCTGCCTCCAACCCCCACTGAGACACGGACAGGCGGTGGGGCACTGCCTCCGACCCCCACCGAGACACAGACTGGCGGTGGGGCACAACCGCCGACCCCCACCGAAACACGGACTGACTTGGCAGACTTTGCAGGGAGTCTTATAAAGGGTGCAGAGAGGTCCCAGGGCTCGGCAGAGGGTGCAGAGAGGTCCCAGGGCTCGGCAGAGGGCACAAAGAGGTCCCAGGGCTTGGCAGAGGGTGCAGGGAGCTCAGAGGGCTCGGCAGAGGGCACAGGGAGCTCAGAGGGCTTGGCAGAGGGCACAGGGAGCTCAGAGGGCTCGGCAGAGGGCGCAGGGAGCTCAGAGGGCTCGGCAGAGGGCGCAGGAGTGGCTGTAAATGGCTCAGGGAAGGCTGTAGTTTCTGCAGGCGGGGTTGAAAGCTCTGCATGCTGCTCTGGAGACACAGCTGGAGGCGCTGAAGGCTGCTCTGGAGACACAGCTGAAGGCTCTGCAGGCTGCTCTGGTGAGGCTGAAAGCGCCGCAGGCAGTTCAGAAGGCAGGGTTGTGAGATCTGGCTGACTCGGGTGACAGAAGGAACGGTGAACTTGGGGTGAAGATGGCTGACAATATGTGGATGAGTTAAATAAATGTTCTTTTAACTGCGTAACTGTAGCGAAGATGCTGGAGTAATGAGCCAGACTGAGGAGACCAGGACGGGACAAGAGGATACTTTCGATAAGGAGGCCGGTGACCAGGTTGTGTTTAGGGTCTGTGCTGGTAGCAGTTGAGGAGAGCAGTCTATTGATTTGATTGGAGATATTTATGAGTTCCTCGGGGGAAAACTGTGAACTGGTAGCAGGAGATGAGAGTAATGACGTGGTCCTTCTGCCTCAGAGAGAGGTACTCCCCTAGGTCTGAGTCTGCTGGGTTCATGGTTGGTCGGATCATTCTGTCATGATCAAGGTGGAAGGAGGCAAACCCAGTATGCAGGCTCATGATGGAACTAAAGGAAACTTAATTTATTTAAACAAAAACAAAGAGCTGGCGGGGCAGCGAAACAAAAACACAAACTACAACCAGGAACACAAGCGGAAGCACAGGACAAGAACTAATGAACAATAAACAATGATCCGACGGAGTGGTGGAAGAAATGACCGGGTTTTAAAAAACAGAGGACAATGAGGTAAGTGGAAACAGGTAAATGATAATAATTGCTGACAGGTGGAGATGGGCGTGGCAGTTAAACATATGAGGAAACAAACACAGACACAAGAGACAAAGACAGAAAGAACCCGAACTAACTAACAAGATAACGGAATAAAAGTGATTGAAAATAAATTAACATTGCAAAATGAAACCCTCACAATTATCTCACTCACCCTCATAAGCCTCTGGTAGAGAAACTGAAACTTCACTGGAGGAAGAGGAGGGTGGAAATTCCAGTTGCAGAGGGGGAGCTGATGCTGCAATCTGCACAGAAAATAGTTATCTCCGCTAAGGAGGTTATGTTTTTAGTAGGGTCTGTCTGTCTGTGTGCAAGATTACTCAAAAAGTTATGAATGGATTTTCATGAAATTTTCAGGAAACATCAAACATGGTACAAGGAACAATTACAATTTTAATTACTTTTTGGTGCTGATCCAGTCAAAGTTCAAGGTCAAAGGTCAAGCCACCATGTAACAGAGGAAAATTAAATTTATGTTGATGTGGCTTGTTCTTAATTTAATGTTTAAAAATGGCTTTGTGCCAACCTATTGAGATCTAATGAGAACTGAGAACAGCTGCAAGTGTTTGGTTTTCTCAGAACCTTGGTTTTTGTTGAGGATTGACTGTTCTGTTAAAATGATCGCTATGAACTTTGTTATTAAACAAAAAAGCTAAAGCAAAAATGGTTTATGTTTTGAAAAAGACATATTTTCTTCTTTTAGTTTTCAAACAAATGTTGACATCAATGGACATCTTTGGTTTGGGGGTTGGTCTGGTTTGGCCAAATATGGCCCAAGTCCATTATGCAACACGTTTGTGAGGTGATAAAACCCTGCAGTCTGACAGCATGAAAGACTACAGTAATAGCATTTTATTCTTTTGGGTGTGCATACTATTAAATTAAGCCAAAACCTGCGACAGAAGTGGCATGTTATTAAATTTTCATGAGATCATGTTGAACCAGGCTCCGCTGATCAAACACATTAACTCCTGGCTGTCAGAGCATGAAGCAAAAAGATATCTGATTGTTTTTTTGTTTGTTTGTTTGTTTGTTTTGTTTTATTTACTGAGCAATAACCAGGTCGTGAAATAATCTGCTCAGAATAAAATTTTGTAACAACTTTGAACAGGATTTTAAAGGTCATTTGGGATATGTCTAATTGGAAAACAAATAAATGAAATACTTCCCCTCACCAGTAGGTACATGAGATAAATAAAAATATAATCACAGCAAAATATTGTGCAAGTAGAAGGCTTTTTAAGTGAGACAATGTATTTTATTTCTTGGCACACTTTCACTTAGCCTGCACTGCATCTTGCAATTAAAAGTTTAAAGAGTTTCCCAATTCATTTTGTAGACTTCCTTCCAGATACTAGAGGGCAGGCAGATGTTAGGAATCGATTTCAGCATGATCAAGAGTTTATCCTGTTTCTAAATGATGTAGTTAGTATGATGATCTCCTTAAACTTTCAGAAACGTGGTTGTACCTTCCAGGTGGTACAGTTCAATAATATTACAAAGCTGAGAAGAATTAATGAGATGTAATATACAAGTGTTGTAAACTTGTGCTTGGAATAAATTGATCAGGATGAGGTATTTTTTTAGTTTTTTTTTTGTTGTTGTTGTTTTTGGTTATTTTTTTTGATTGTTGTTGGTTTTGTTTATTTCTGTACACATTTTAGAAACTGTTTCCTCAGCATGCCTCATAAGCCATTCTGACCAGTCTTGACCCAGATATTCAATAAATCCCTGGAGAAGTATAAAGATCTTTTCTGTTTCAAATGCTCCATCATCATACTTGTCCTCAAAAACCCTCCATCACAGCTCTAAATGACTAGAGGCCTGTTGATCTGACATCTGGTGTTGGCCCACCTTAAGGACATCATAGGACCCCTGATAGATCTCCTGCAATTTCCTGCCAAGCAAGCAGGTCAGTAGATGATGCAAGTAATATAGGACTGTATTACATCCTCCAACACCTCGACTTCCCAGGAATTTACATCAGGATCCTGTTTGTGGACTTCAGTTCGGTGTTCAACACCATCGTCCCGGACATATTCTCTTCCAAACCTTCTCATTCAACAAGTCCCCTGCCATCTGTCAGCTTCCTGACAGTCAGGAGACAGCAGGTGAAAATGGGAAAGGTCACTTCAGACACACAGACCATCAGCATCAGTGCGCCCCAGGGTTCTGTCCTTTCTCCACTGCTCTTCTCCTTGTACACTAATGACTGGACCTCCTCACACCCAGCTGTTAAGCTTCTGAAGTTTGCAGATAACACCACAGTGTGAGGATCTGGAGTTTTGTCCCCGCCCTGCTGGCGGTGCTACTAATTCTTCCTCCCCAGCTGAAGCAGATTTCACCTGACGAGCAGCACCTGTATTTAAACCTCTGGCGGGTTCCAGATCTTTGCTGGAGCATCGCACCTTATGGGTTGTGTTGCCCTACTCCTTTCAATTGTTTGCCTTCCTGGAACATACCTGCTGAACTTACCTGGTGAACTTACCTGCTTCTGGACCTCTGGACTCCTCCCTTCCTGGACTGCTTCTGGTTTGCCCTGCTTCATCTCCGTGCCTCGCCATCTCCTCGGACCTATAAGACAAGAACTATTACTCTTGAAATCTCCTACTGCACTATCAAACTAATCCTGTACCTGAGACTCACCTTGCTCCTCCTTGCCGTTTCAGATCCTCCTGGTTGTCTCCCACTGTACATACATTCACCTGTAAATAAAATCACTTACCTTTTTTACTCCGCCTCAGTCTCTGGTTTTCGGTGCCGCTCAAACGACAAACTCTGGATTATGTCACACAGTCATCAGTCTTATTCAAGACAATGATGAATGTGCATACCAGACATTGTTTGAGCGGCTGTTGCTTTGGTGCAGCTACAACAACCTGGAGCTGAAGATGCTCAAGACTGTGGAGATGACAGTGGATGACAGGAGACACCTTCCCATCACTGCACCCCCTCACCATATCCAGCTGTCCTGTGTCACCATTAGACTCCTTAAAGTTCCTGGGAACCACTATCTCCCAAGACTTAAAATAGAAGAGCAACATCTCCTCTATTCTCCAGAGCACGGGTGGGTAATCCTGGTCCTCGAGGGCCACCATCCAGCATGGTTTACTTCTTTCCCTGCTCCAACACACCTGACTCAATGGTTAATTTACATCTTCATGTTCTGCAGAAGCCTGTTAATCACCCATTGATTCAAATCAGGTTTGTTGAACCCCAAGCCGGCTGGGTGACAGTTTGAAGTAAGCATAGTGCTAAGGCTAAGCAACCAGTTCACCACTGACCCATTCACATTTCAAACCAATTTTCCTCACTCAGTGACATAGCCGCTGAGATGCAGACCCTGGTTATTGGCAGC
Source organism: Kryptolebias marmoratus (assembly GCF_001649575.2). NCBI lineage: Eukaryota > Metazoa > Chordata > Actinopteri > Cyprinodontiformes > Rivulidae > Kryptolebias > Kryptolebias marmoratus. The sequence continues at coordinate 7,234,919 of NC_051446.1, read as the reverse complement.
TCCATAGTCAAAAATGTGGCACTAGGGACTCCAGTGACCATAGCCAAATGGTTCTGGGGCCAAAGTGGACAACATCAAATCCTACCTGAAACTGCTGACTAAGGCTAAGTATGAATACGGTAAGACTGTTCTTCATGATACCCGGTTATTCCAATCGGAATACTTCAGTGTGTAACTTTGCAAAAACAACGACTTTGTAGTTTCTTTCCTAGTCTGACCAGTGATGACATGTTTAGTCATATGTCATTGTTCACCCACTGGCTGTCCAGGTGGTGTCCTGAAAACAAAGTGGGCTACGTAGATAATTGGAGTGCATTTTAGGTAAACCCTGGCCTGATGTGGAGAGATGGCATCCATCCCATTTTGGGTAGAGCTGCTCTTTTTTCTAAGAATTTAGTCAATTTTGTTAGTCATCCAAATTATTGACAACCAGTGTCCAGTCCAGGAAGCAGAGTAATAGTCTTACACACCTCTCTGCTGCTTCTCCTCTGTTACCCACCCAACCTCCATTGAAACAGTGTCACGCCCACAGCCCAAGTTAAATAAACCAAAAATCAGCTCTACAAAAATAAATTATATAAACCTTATAAAAATAATAGTTACGCCTGCGTTCCAAATTTACTTTTGTTTCACTTAAAACCATCCTGCAGGGTTGCTACAGTAACATATATAAACCACAGACATAAAGAGTAGACGCCTCATAGACCGCTATTGCCTATTGGTGCTGACGAGCCATAGGGTCACCATCTTGGAACGGTCACCCGCTCAATTCAGTGTAATCTGTTTGACAAGCACAATGAAGTACCAGTGTGTTTAATCAATCATAGCTAGCTAAATACTAACCTCATTTTCATGTTTTTTTCTCCTATAAATCTCAGGCAAACAGCCATTAAAGCTGAACACATGGTTCAGCGTATTTAAATATTATTGGTGGGGTTAACACTAATAGAATATTCAAATGTATGACAAGTTTTCCAAAACACACAGCCACTGATACATTTTTATATATTTTGATTAATATAATATTATATATATTTACTACACATTATCTATATCACTATTGTATATTTATATATGTATATATACACACACACATTATTATCTCTATCTTATAAATATACACATCTATATCACTGTCATATTTATATATATATATATATATATATATATATATATATATATATATGTTGTCTATAATACCAATCTATTTGCACATGTAGAAACAATATACATACACATACTGTATCTCTATCCACACAAACACACGTATCTGACAGGATTTTACGAGTTTGCCAGAGGCGAGTCCCCAAGTAACGAACAACGCAGACAACAAATAATCAGTTAGAAAGTTTATTGTGCGCAGGGGGTGAAATCTGAAAGAAGGAGAAGTATAATTAATGTCCGAGTCCTGAAGTCTATTAGCGAGCGGCTTGGAGTATTAGCATACGACGCTAACTTACGTGCAGAGAAAAGGGTGAGTCTCTCAGGTGAGTATTTACACGAATGGTGAAGGTGACTCGTGGGAGGCAGACAGGCTTTGCTCCAGATTTACATGGTGACAGTCCAGGGTGGTGAAGGTTGTGTCCAGGTCGGAGGATGCAGATAAGGTATTCAGGTAAGTAGACCCTTGCCAGGTTCAGCTAGTTTCAGTCGTCGTCCACAGGTGGTTCCAGGTAAGTAATCTCAGGAGAGTGGAGGAAGGTGTGGAACGGGAACACTAGGAGGTGCACAGGAAAACAAGGTAAGTTACAGATTACTCTAGAAACACAGGTTTCAGGCCGAGATGGATTACCCAATGGAAATCGATGCTTCAGCGAGGAACAGCTCCCTCCATCTGCCTTAAGAAGATTGGAACAGGATAATGACGACGAGCTGCAGCTGTGAGTAATCAGTAAACTGGCAAATCAGGAGCACCGGTGACGTCAGGCAGGCAGCCGAAGGCAGATTGCCACAGTATCTGTTGTGACACAACCATATTTACACATGTACATGAAAGTTTTGTATAAGGTAAAACCCCTGAAACAGGACAGTTTTACAGACCTTTTTTCTTGACTTTGGCAATGTTGTACATTAAAATCCTCATGTTGAAAATGCTCATAGCACAGATGAATCTCTTGCAGTGAATCCCTCCCTCCTCCAAGATACTTCCCACTTCTTGGGAGTGTCTTCACAAAAACACTGTACAAACGAGGTCAATCTTATTTTCTTCCTATTTCCTATATTCTACCTATTTTCATCTTTAAATTTCTTAGAACTTAAACAAAATTCCAATTTCGATGCATATCTGTTGATAATGATAATGAACCCAAGCTACTGAAATTGTTTGAAAAATATTCCTGTCATCAAATCTTTGTTAGGCTTTATTGCCAGCTGAACACATGTGTTACACCAAACATTATAGCTAACATTAGCTGACATTTAGGTGGTGGACATAAATACATTACAGTAATATTGTGTTCACAAAATACAAATAATAATATGTTCATCTTACTTGTGAAAAGTTATTCCCCGACCCATGACTTCAACAGTTCATCAATTTTAACACAAATTAGCTGATGCTGAGGCATCTTCTGCTCTTTTGGTTTAACCAAATAAGAAGGAAGACCGCTCCAAGATGTATTCCCATATTCCCTGCGCCCCTGCAGCCAATGGGGGGGTCTGCTCTTTATGATGTCTATGATTTAAACACCAGGACGTCAAAATGGTTGTCTAGACCCTCCTCTTTTGATTGACACCTCTTCTGACCAATTAGGTATATATATATGAGCCCTCCACGCCAATCATATTATAACTTTATTACTGAAATCCTAGTTTCCAGAACAAAAAATTGGACTGCACTGCCAAAAAAATTTAATTGTTACCTTTACAAAGACACCACGCATTTGCATGCACTGCAAGTGGTTCAAGAGCAGCATATGATTCATTTTGGGTATGCTTTTTTCAGACGTTTTTTGAATTTTGGGGGTGAGGGTTAACAGGATAAATGTGATGACAGTTTACCAGATTTGACATGTTCTACAACATATACTGTATATCACAACCCAAAAGCATATAGTATATTTTTGTTTTTTACACTAAATGCAAACACAGTTTTACATATTGAATATAATGTTGTGTTGAAAATACTTAAAAACGTTTGTAGAACGAGTCCAGGATGATCTTTTTGTTGTTTGTTTTATTCTTAATTGTAGTCCCACACCATCTTTCGTGTTTGTCTGTGTTCAGAAAAAACATAAGAATGCACAACAGCTGCTGTTTTTTGATTTGTTTGGGTTTAATTTTTTTTTTTTTTTTTTTTTTTTTTTGGGGGGGGGGGGGTTTATTTTTTTNGTTGCTTTTGTTTTGGGGGGGTTGTTTTCTTTTGTTTTCTTTTGTTTTTTTGTGTTTTGTTTCACTTTTATTGTACAAGAGCTTGTTGTAGATTTGCATTAAATTTATGCACTTAGATGTGACAAATGACCTGAAAATTGACTAATCATTTTGTAAAAATGTCTCTTCTACTACAGACATTTTTAAACTAAACTTTTTTTTTCCTTCTGTCCACACTATAATAAAAATTATATATTACCCATCAAAATACAAAGAAAGATTGTTAGCTTGGCTCTAAATTCTCCTCAAACTTTTTTTTTTTTATTATTATTGTTTAGTTTTCTCTTGGTAACTATTTCAGCACAACATTAAAATAACGGCAACAGAATCAAGATATAATGAGAAAAAAAAAGGTAAAAATACTTCCAGTTTTATTTTGATATCAGGGTTTTGGTCATGAATGAGGGAAGAATGGAGCTCAACAGACAAATCGGTGCGGCTTTCACAGTATTGCATAGTCTTTACCAGTCCATTGTGTTGAAGAGAGAGCTGAGCTGCACAACAAAGGTTTGTGTTTTCCAGTCGTTCTACGTTATTACCCTCACCTATGATCACAAATTTTGGGTAGTGACCAAAAGAACAAGATCACAGATACAGGTGGTCAAAATGAGTTTTCTTTGCAGGGTAACTGATATGGTGAGAAGTTTGGTTATCTGGGAGAGACTCAGAGTTAGGCCGCTGATTAAGTGTAGCCAGTTGATGTGGTTGGGGCATCTGGTAAGGATGCCCCCTGGATGCCTCCCTAGGAAGGTTTTCAAGGGATTGTCCAACTGGGAGAATATCCTCAGACAAGCTGGAGAGACTGTCTCTTGGCTGACTTGGGAACATTTTGGAATTCTCCTGGAAGAGCTGGAAGAGGTGGCTGAAGAAAGAAACATCTGGGCCTCCCCGTTCAAGTTGCTACCCTCATGATCCGATTCCAGAACAAGTGCTTCCTGAATTTGCAGCAGTTTGGCTTCTATAGAAGACTTTCCTATTTGTAGGTATGGGCATGCTTGAAAACGCAATCAATATTCTGATGATTCAGAAGCCAAAATTATGCAGATGAAAGACACTAATTATGCCCACATCCATATGAGAAAGAATGACTGGGTTGCTAATGAGAAAATCAAAACACATTAAGGCCAGCCAAATGATTTTATTTTTCTTCAATGACTTTGCCTTATCAGAAACAGATGGAGAACGTAAAGTAAAGAAAGACAGATTAGCACCAGAGACGAAAGTAGGAAAAAAAGAAGACATGCTAAAAGACTGGATTTGAGTTCATTATTATTTATTCAAAATATATGTGTTTAAAGATAGACAGAACTCATTATTATTCACTCAGTGTTTTGTTTTTCTCTTATGTTGCAGCTGCAAGCAGACAGCTTTTCTCCGGCCTCAATGATCCAAAGTGTCCACATCAAAGAGAGAATTAAAATGTCACTGTCAGATAATGAGAAAAAAACAACATAAAATAAACTCACATTTCAGGCAACAGACTAAAACTGTAAGATGACAAATTGACAGTTTCGAGCATTCAGTTCCTGAATAATTAGCTGGGACCGTAATTGGTTCTGAAAGGGTCTACGTCTTGCTTCAGACTGAATTTTTCATTAAGAATTTAGAAAGCACAGGCTCATCAGTTAGAAACTGATTTGTGTAATTTCTTAACCATCAATAAAACATGTATAAAAAAAGGTTTAGTCATTTTTCTTCAGAATATTTTAAAACCTTTTTTTTAATTTTACAGTTGAGCCCACTGTGATCATTGTATTTGGCACTGGTTCTAAACCTCTGAAATTGTGAATATCATTGTCTCAATTTTATGTATTACCTGTATGTTTCCATAATGTGTTGAGATACATAGCTATAAGAAAATAAAGTGACAAAACTGTCTTTTGACATATCTAATAGCATACTTAGCTCTCAGACACATACAAAGCTGCTAATAATAGGAGTTGCTATCTGTTCGTAGTACTTTCCAAGAATGTCAGGTTGTCATGAATTTATTAGTCATGTTGAAAAATTCTGTGCCATGAACATAGCAACTTTAAAACCTCACATTAGTCACAAAAATGTAACACAATCTCAGGCTACGCTATGCTAATCCTCTGTCTGCACTGGCATAGAATCATGGTGTACTTGTGCTTTTATGAGTTTATGACAAACAGGCATTGCCATTGATTCCCTTTCATATCCAACTTGTTTGAGTTACACATTAGTAATATATTTCTCTGTATTTCTTTCTTTAACAATATTGTTAACAGTATAATGGAGTTGTTGCTGTTACACGTTGCAGTGTTGGAGTATATGTGGCATTGTAAGAGTACCAATAATTTCAACAGTGTTTTTCGGGACCAATTGCATAGTATCTTTGATTACATGATGTGAACCAATATAAGACCAACATTTTCTAGTTGTCATTCTACAAACATGAACCTAGAAGAAACCAGTGTCCAAGTTGCTGTTGTAGGTTTGGCTTGGGCTTTACTTGAAGACAACAAAAATAGAAGAAAATTTACTAGAATGAAATCCACCAGAGTAGAGCAACAGAGAGCACAAGTCAGAAAAAGAAGAAGACCCAGAAATAGGTGAGAGACCATGACTAAATATTGACATAAGACTGACAGACGTTACCACAGGCTCATGAATGAAGTGAGGCAAGAGGATGCAGGGGAACACCACAGATACACTGTAGTAAAATGCTACACCAACAAAAATGACAGTAATGTAGCATATGCCATTCTAATGCCCTAGCACGCCTTACCTTCCTCATCCTTCAATCCAATATACATAAATGTTGTGTTCTTAGATTTACACAGTGAATACAGTTATGTTCTGTTGCTGTTATTGCTTCCTGTTGCTAGAGGGCACTGCTGTGACAGCATAGGGCAGAAGAGACTGTTAAGTATAAATGCAGAAGAATAAGACTGAGCCGTATTCTATAAAGACATTTTCACAGTTACTGTAATAAAAGTTAGTTAGCTGTTGTCTCTGTAATAGTCATGACTGTGTACCATTGCTCTGCCTTGCCATGCCTCTAATCATTCCTCATTCTACTCACCTGTGTCTTCGCCCTGATTACCTTCTCCATCACCTGTTCCATGCCCTTTATAATCACCTTCTCCCATGTTCTCTGTGCCATATTATGAAAGCTCTTGTGCAAGTAGCTCCCCAGCATTTCCGGACTGACTCTCTGTGCTTCAACTCTGCTCTCATTCTCTGGACTCTCGCCTATGCCTCGCCCCTGTCTGTACCTCGCAGGATTACGGATCTCTTGACTTTAACCCTGGCCTGTTTTTTGGACCTGGACCTCTCGCCTGCCCCATTGGCTTTGTCCCTTGCTCTCAGCCTTCCCGTTATTGACCCAAGCCTGCCTGACCCCGAGTACCGTTACGCCCCACTGACCTGCCCGGTGAGAACGCTGAGCTTTGCCCCTGCTCTGGGACTCCTCACGATCATAGTCCTCCAGTTGACCATTCCCGGCCTCCTTTCCACAGGCTCCCAGGTTGGTGAAACTTCTTTCAACTCTGTTTACTTCCTGGATTACGTGTGGATCAACAAACTCCCCTCTCTCTCCTCAGAGCTGCTGTCGATGTTCCAGTTGTTGAAAGTTACTTTTACCCTGTTTACTAATAAAGCGGTTTTAACCGCCCACTCTTTTGATGTGGCTGATTTCCCGGGTCCTCAAACTTATTCTTGTCAATCTCCCTTTCTTTTCGACTGCCACAAAAAAATTGGTGACAATGACGAGCAATTAAGCACTGAGTCCACTGCCTCTCCTGCATCACGCTGGTGAGCCTCTTATACCATTTACACTGTGGTGAAAAATATTCAACAATTACATGTTCATCATTAATGCTACTGATGACAAATGGCCAGATGAGAGATGAGACATGCTTGTTTTATTACACTGCTTGGGATCATAAGGACAGTGTATGTTTTAGACAATACCAGTACAAAGTACATTTGCTTATCACAGTGCTGTGATAGAAAACTTACTCCTGAAGGAGGACATCACACTGGACAAAGCTCTAACTACTGAATATCAAGTGGAAGCAGCAGTTAATACTGCTACATTTCTCTCAGCTGTGAATACAGTCCTGCCTGTACCTGCATAGGCTGTAGATGCTGCAAGAACTCTGTCCCATATTCATTATGAGCAGGCAAGTCATACAGATAAACATCATGGCTTCAGATGTGGATCAGATAAACACCTGCTGAATAACAAAAATTTAAATTATAATAACTGCATGTAAAATGGACATTTCACCTAAGTATGCAAATCACATGTGGCTGCAGTGAGAGAAGTGGTTGTTCCTGAGTTACCAGTACTCTGTGTAAAGGATGCTAAACTGATGGCTGCAGCAATTAATAACATCCCATGCCATATACAGGTGCTGGTCATAAAATTAGAATATCATGAAAAAGTAGATTGATTTCAGTAATTCCATTTAAAAAGTGAAACTTGTATATTATATTCATACATTACATACAAACTCATATATTTCAAATGTTTATTTCGTTTAATTTTGATGATT
>NC_051446.1:7204895-7226255 GCF_001649575.2 Kryptolebias marmoratus | reverse complement strand
ATTTCTCTTTAGCCCAGGCAAGACGCTTCTGACGCTGTCTGTGGTTCAAGAGTGGCTTGACACAAGGAATGCGACAGCAGAAACCCATGTCTTTCATACGTCTGTGTGTGGTGGTTCTTGAAGCACTCACTCCAGCTGCAGGTCCTAGACCTGATTAAAGCACTGTCGATTAACATTGCTAGATTAACATTGTTATAGAAATTTGTGAGATGAAAGGAAGAAGGGTGAAACACTTAAATCACTTTGCTACTTTTAAGCTCTAGTAAAAAGGGATGCCAGATTGACTTTATCAGTCTATAACATTAGGACTAATAAATGTATTGACTCTTATTATTTATCAGATCTCAACAGCTGAGGGATGAATTTGTTCATTTCCGCAAATTTTCCATCATAAGTTATCAATAAAAGAGACCGGATTTGGCTTTAAGATTTTAAAGATAACTGTAATGTAAAACTTATAGTGAAATCAAGATTTATAAAATAGACTTGTCATGAACAGTTATAAACTACTGGAGAGTGAAGCTGTTTTTAGATGGCAGCAATCCTCTTTGGTCTTGGCACCGGTCAGACTATTCATTAGCTTGTCAGTGTGTTATAATTAAACTCTTATTTATCAAGAATTGGGTTGTTCAAAGTGGTAAATGGCCTGCACTTGTATAGCGCTTTATCTAGTCCAAGTTCCCCAAAGTGCTTTACACTACAATCAGTCGTTCGCCTATTCATCCACACACTGATGGTGGTAAGCTACATTGTAGCCACAGCTGCCCTGCAGCAGGCTGACAGAAGTGAGGCTGCCATTACACCAGCACCACCGAACCCTCTGACCACCACCAGTAGGCAAGGCAGGTGAAGTGTCTTGCCCAAGGACACAACAGCTGAGAGAGACAGAGCAGGGGTTTGAACCAGCACCCCAGGACAAACCCCTATCTCCTGAGCCAGTGCTGCCCTTAAAAGACTTATCTGCAATACATACAATATTAATTCTTCATAGCCTTTCCACAGAACACCGCTTCAATAGATCTGAATTATTGCTTTAACCCTCCTGAAGCCCTCGAAAGAGAAAGAGAGACAAAGAGAGGTAAAGAAGCTCTTGTAACTTTGTGTCAATTTGATCCAAAGGCCACAGGAGGGTTAAGGGGTTGTTTGAGAAAGCTACTGCTGCTACTAAAACAGTGAAGCCAATTAAGTAACAACAATAAATTTAGTAACACAGAAGTTTGGAATTATGTAAGGGGAAGTCAGTTACATTTTGCTTGTATTTTCTATGTAAACTCATGGTGATTATTAAGGTTGTGCATCACTGCTCAGATGTAGAGTATCTCAACACATCGCCAATGATATGATACAAAAAAGATGTTTGTCTCTATGTGGCTATGTGATGGACTTGCAACCTATCCAAGGTGTACCTCGTCTGTCATACAAAGACCACTGGAGATAGTCACCAGCTCCCCGGTGACCTAAAAAGGAAAAAGTGGGTAAAGAAAATCAATAGATGCATAAATACATGTACAACAAAAAAACAATACAACACAATACGATTCACCCCTCACACACAATAAGATGTCATTCAACATTAGTTCTATAAAGCAAAAAAGCAAAAAAATGGTTCTATGTTGTTTAATGAGATTAAAAAATTGCTTAAAGCTAACCCACACTGATCCACTGTATTATCATCTTTCTTCTCAGATGCCCTTTCCCTGGAAAATAAGATGAATTATTTACAGCTCCACTTACACACAGCACAAAGAAATACTTGTGTTTTTGTTTTGACTAAAACCTGTCTCCATAGCAACAATTCTGATTCAGTAATCCAGGCGCAGATGCTAACATCATTCAGTGCAGACAGAACCTGAGTGTTCTGGATCTGTGCTGTATCTCTGAGCTCAAGCATGAGGTGGTAATGGAGGAGATGAGGAAATGTTAGAAACAGCCTCCTTAAAGTTTTGGCTCAACTGAAGCTTTAATGGCAATCATAGACAACACGACCACAGAGACCCTGGATGGAGGCTGGTGTCACACAGATCTGCTCAAAGCAATAAGTCCCTCCACTACCTAGGTTTAATCTTCTGACATCTGGAAGAAGATATTGCTTCACTGAATCATCCAGACAAGAAAAATACTGTTTCGTTTTAATATATATGAAATGACTGAACGAAACTTGAAAATTTTGGAGAGTTGACAAGTTAAAAAAAAAAATTTCCTATTTTGAAGAATAAATGAAAATGAAATGTAATGCAAGTCAGTGAAAGTTTTGGTGCACACACTTTCTGCAGTCTGAGAGGATTTGAGTTCTCTAAGTTCTATAGCAGGAAAAGATACAATGCTGTGAAAAAAAAATATGTTTTGATGCATAAACTGTATAAGAATTGTAAAAGCTGTGAAAAAAAAGAGTTTGTTTACAAATGTGACCTGTAATGTCACCTACTCTTAAAGTTCAACATTTCATCCAATATATATCAAATAAACTTTCAAAAGTTTCAAATTGAATTTCTGTAAAGCCTACAAGATATCAGTAAGATGATGGACAGTGATGTGGTTACAGTCCATCTTTCTGTGACCTGTTTAAAATTTAAATAATGTTTCTATTATTGTGTGCCTGAGCTACAGAGCTTCAAAGAGAACTAGGTTTTCTCACTGGTTTTACCAAAATTTGGTATGTGGAATTTTTCTTCTTTCTTTTTGCAAATTTTGTCAGAACCATAAAATGGAGTGCTACCAAAAGTTATAGCACACCATTTCTGAACCATTTCTGGACACCTAGATATTTTTTACATGGATTTTAATGAAACTGCAGAAGGTGTAGGGGAGTAGTTATCAAGCTGGAAATGGAAAAAAAATCACCCACTAGATATAAGGGTGCTTTTAATACCTAAACACCCCCCATTACCTGTTAGTTGTTCTTAGGCGTTGTCCACACTGTAGCATTTTGTGGATACACAAAAGTTTTTGGTACCATTTTAAGAGTGTCTAAATGGTATTTTTTGATACCAGGTTCCGGAGTGAGAAAATCCTTAAACATCACTACTGCATTCTCATGCCTAACCTATGAGCCCAATAATGACAGATTACATGCTGGTGTTTGTTCCAGATGCCAGTTGCTCAACTAAAGCAAAACCTTTGTGTACATTATTACTGCACTAAACAGACAAGTCTGATGAACAATAGAATTGCTATCAAGGTTTGTGGGAGTTTTGAACCCAGGAATGCAGACTGACACAAATGTTCCAGTAAAAACAAAAGGCTTTAATAAAGAAAAAGGAAAAACAAAAGCTGGCATGACAGCAACAGCTTACAGAAATACAGGGAGCTCAAGGAAACAAAGGCCAAACCTAAACAGGGCATAAGGATCATAATGGTGGAACAATAAGTGAGGGCAAGCACAGAGTTTATATGGAACTGAGAGGGGTGATTACTGGAAGTGGCTGATGGTACAGAGAAGCTGAACTAAACCCAGGAGAATAAAAGGAGCAGAACATGACACAGAAATTAAACATGATAACAAAAGTAGAAAAACCCTAATAATAAACACAAAAAAACCACCAAAAAGAACCAAAAAGCCAGGTCCTGACAATTGCCTTGAATAGAGCAGAAAAACCTTATTTGACTAAATAATCTACAGACAAAAAGGTTTTTATCACTTTATTGAACTGTCAGCAATACTACAGCAAATATTGCAGAAAAGATCTACAATATGCATTAGGTATACATTTTCAAAACATAAGAAATGAGAATAGTTATAAAAGATCAACATATGTGTAAATAACATACCTTGAACCCTTTCAGCATTACATGAAAACTTTCCTTCCTCATTGGATACCCTGCCTGAAATCCTTCATTATGTCCACTTATTTGAACTGACATGACTCCAAGTCAACAGAAGTTTAATGTGACACAAAGTAGTTCTACTTCCTCGTCAGTCAACAAAAAGAAATCTTGTTTTGCTCTTGTATTTGCCATCTGGCTTTTTCTTTTTGTGTTTACAGTTTGAAGTGTCTCCTTTACATCTTCTTTACCGTTTCTGGTGTATTTTCACTGCAGCATTACAGCGCCACATACAGGCCTGGTACAGTAACTACAGCATTTGGATCATTTTCAGTGATTGAATGAAAACATTTCTAGAAACGAAGCTGTGTTAATGAGAAAAAAGGTTGTTATGGAAAGACAGCATTCCAGTGTGGATGGATGGATGGATGGATGGATGGATGGATGGATGGATGGATGGATGGATGGATGGATGGATGGATGGATGGATGGATGGATGGATGGATGCCTTTTTTGTATTTATAAGAAGTGACAATAACATAACATCTGGAACATGTCAGCAACTGTCAAGCTAGAAATACTTAAAAGCCATCAATACTTAAAAAAACATTAAAAGCCTCACATTCCTTGAAGGATCTCTCGTTCCCTTTCGTGTCAGAGTTTTAAATTAAGTTTGTATTATGATGTAAAGGTGACAGAGTTATAGTGGTTTGGGGCAAACCTTGAAAATGGCATTATGCACAAAGTCATGATATAAGAAGAATTTGTTAGATGTGTTAGCGCTTGACTACATTTTAGCCAGTTTTGTGTTGGTGAACGTCATTAGCTATAGCTGCCATTTTGAACTGGGTTGACTCGAAAATTTAATCAGTTGTGGATGTGTCACAACCATTAATGTGCATTCTGCACCTGCTTTTAAAGGACTCACAGGAGTGACTGCTTCTTTCCTTTTCATTCATGTAGTAAAGAGACCAAAAGCAATGTTGTGTCTGTCTTGTGTGAGATATGATGAAGAGTTCCTGTGTTTTTAAAACCGCTGAGAAAATTTTACCTCAGCTCTCTCGTCTTCATAACACCACAGGATGTCCTGTCATCTGAACATTGGTAAGTAGCTTACTGCGTATACACCCTCTGCTTTAACGAGGCAGACGAGTTTCTAAAAGGGATAAAAATGTAGAATCAGCAGGTAATCTCGGTTTTAAGGAGGTAAATGTCTAGTCATCCGAACATGAAACGCTCAAACATTTTATTTAGTAAAAACACTGCAAATACATTTACACCTTGTATTCTGTTTTTCTCTCTGTGTAGCCAAACATCTATGGAGAAAAATAGTTTGCTGATTTGAACACAAACTTTAAACATAAAAACTGTTTTAAATAACATCAACATGACTCAAATCTGTTTGAGAAGAGTAACTGTAGCATTTGCATGCAGCATTTTGAAGGCATAAATAAATGAATCACTCTGAAGAGAGTGAAATAAACATATATACTCCAAGCATGTATTAAAGGAGTAACTGCTGCTCACTCTATTTATGAGCTAAAGGGATTATTATTGATTCATTAATCAATAATAATTTAAATTGAAATGATTTAAAACATATTATGAATTACAACTTCCCTCTGTACATTAAAAAAGAGTTTTGGTAATCTATAAAATGGTTATTTAAAGGGATAGTCATTTTTGAAGTGATGTTCTGTCAATTAGTTATGAATAAGTACCTTATCAATCATGAGTTCAGTCAAGGAGCATGGAGTATGGAGAAAGAGGCACAAGTCTTGGCCAAGGCTAGGCTAATGGCTAGCCAATCTAGTGCCAGTTTTTTTTTTTTTTTTTAGCATTTTCCAGGCTTATAAAACAACTCTTTTTCAAAAATGGCATTCCAGTTTGAAACATTAACTAATTTTAAACCTGTATGCTTTTTTGTTATTATTGCTGTTTTCTCAAATGAACAACATCCATTTTACTGTGCAAATAAACGTATGCAGAGCATAGATAGACCGTGTATGCGCCGATGGTGCTGAGGCTGCTGATTGTACCCATCTACTAGGAGTTGAGTAAAATTTTGGACAGACTGGAAGTGTTGATCAGGTGGACCAATATGTTCAGCAGCCTCACCAACATCAACATATAACAGTCTCTATGCTCAGTGCACAAATCAGTGTAGGAATACAGACATTCGGTTGACAAACTAAGCATACAGTGTCAGGGAAAACTGTAGAGGATAATTATCAGCTAATGTAGCATTCCTAATTCCTTTGTTTTTGAGAAAGACTTGTTTTTTAATGTCTGTGGATCACCTATCATTGAATGCTGATGAGAGGCTGCTGGATGTATCAGTCTGCCAGGACTTGAGTTAACTTTTGAATTGACTAGATGTTTTGATCATGGCGGGCTGTTATCCAGATTTTATCTGTATACAGATAAGCTTCAATAGGATTAATGTTTTTCTTTGCACACATTTTCTAGCATTTATAGTAACTAATTTTAACCCTTTTAGCACCATAATAATAGATATATTTATTAAAACGCCTGGTCTTTCTTGTCTATTATTGTCAATGATTGTGTCAAAAAATGCCCTATGTGTAAATAATTTACATCCTTTTTCCAGGAGAAGTAGAACTTTCAAAATCTGTTAAGTATTCAGTCCCTTTCGCAGGCATATTTTGTGATTGTTGCGGGCTAAAACGCCTGATTTCGCGGGGCATTTTCCTAAAAGTTGCAATAAAAGTTAAAGTTAAAAATAAAAGTTGCAATAAAAAGTTGCGATTTTTTTTTAATTAAAATTAATAATAAAACTATAACTTTTAATATATAAACCAAAAATACTTACTAGTTTTGTAAGATAATTACCAACAAACATTGACATTCTCAAAAGGTGCTTTATTTGAGAACTTTGATAGCTAATAAACTGACATTCATGACCATTTCTGGATTGTCCCTCGTCTGCAGCGCTCCTCCTCACATGTTTTGCAGACACAAAATGTTTGTCAACGAATGACTTGCGTTTATGTTCGATGATTACATTGCAGGACAAGCAAAACAGCTTTCCCCCACTCTCGTGCAGCTGGGTAGGAAACTGTTTTGTGCGGTCCTTTGCTGAAATATTCGTGGGCAAATTTTGGGGCAAAGTTGCAAAAAGTTGCTTGATTTTGCGTTAATAGTTGCGATCGCAACATCGCGAAATCCTGGAGGGTCTGAGTATTTGCCATTCTTATGTAATTAAATACCTAAAGCTGTGTGTTATAAGAAAAAAAGGACAAAAACGGAATTCAATTTCCTTCAACTTTCTTATTATAAGTTCTTGAAAAGGGCAGATTGAACATTTCTGAGATTGCAAAAATCTAATTTAATCTAATCTATTTTAGAACAACTCAGACAGTTTTACATTTCTGGAGCTTTCTGTGATCTGGTGATCCCTGTGGTTTTAAAAGGGTTAAGCAGCATTTATAGTATTGGGAGCCTTTGTTCCTCTCTGTGAACTTTGCTGCTGCAGGGAGGCAACCACAACCTCAATCATACAACGAGTAAAGAAAATCAGCATGGCTATCCCTAAAAAATAAAAGTTTGGAGGGAAACTAGATGTTTTTATTCAGACTGTTTGGACTCTTTTGCATTAATCCTTGCTATGAAGAGTTTACAACCCATCTGGCTCATTCAGAGACAAAGTCAATCATTAAAATTTGCAATGTAAAGTGTTGTAGAGATTATTTGAGCAATCGTTGTCACTAAACTCTGAACTGAGAGCACAGAGAATAAACACTATAAATTCAGTCTGACAGACTCACTCAATTACTGTTCATAAACAAACCTTGATAACATGAAAAGAAATGATAGTCATGCTTGATAGTCAAACTAAAAATCCCTAAAAGCATTAGGGCTCAACATTAGAAAAAACATGAGAAAAAGGGGAACAGAACAGTTAGTTTTCCAAAAGCTAGCACTATATTATGTTTGGGGTGGTGGTTTCCTCTGGATATTTGGTCGAGAAAAATTTTCTAGGTTCCTATACAAAAAAACATGACTTGAATCATCTGCCTTTGTTTCATACAAGCATAATTCTGTTGTCACAATGAGATTTAATCGAACTACTGGCAGTGTGTCTAACAGCCTAATATTAGAATAAAGTTCTCTGAAGGACTGAAGGTAACCACAGTCATTAGCTGAACAAATGAGAGCTCTTCATAGCCAAGTTATTGGGACTAAAAACAATGGGGATTTGAAAGTATAAAAGTTTTGTTTTGACTTGTCTTTTTATTATAGGATTAGAGACTTACTAAATAAAAGATTTATTTGTTTATGAAGGGCTTGTTAAATTGGAAAATCCCATTCACAGTAAGAAAAGAAAAACAGAGCTTCATTTAAGTCCTCCTCTTGCTCCTCGCTGACGCTGATTAGGTCACATTTACATATGCAAGCAGGTGTTTCACTACAGCCTGCCCCAAATACAGAAAATCTCTGAAGGTGACTTGTTACTCATTAAAATTGAGTCTATAATTCATTGTGTCAGCTTAACTAACTAAATCCCCAGTCATGCAAATCAGAATACTTATCAGATAGAGATTAAAGTAAAACCTCATCACCAAATGACAAAAAAAAAGTTAAAAATATTCTCCTTACCATTATCGGCTTAGAGCCTCTAATGGTGATTGTTTTGTCTTTAGTCAAATGGGTCCATTAAAAATGCCAGCAATTAAATAAGAGTGCTCACATTTAACTCGGGCCACATAAACTGAAAATTAAGATATAGTTTCTTAAGTTTTTAATATGTATGCCTTTGGATTAGAAGTTAAGAGACACAAGGTATCAGAAGGTGGATGTGCTGTAATATCATGTTTAATGAAAATATAGTTATAGTTAGTTTGAATTTACACACTTTATTTTTCACCCCCTGTAGTTCTGGGATGTATGTTTCTGATTTCAGTCTAAGACCAGGTTCTTGTGGTAGAGTTTAAATTCAGCGCAGTAAGTTGTAGTGAACCATCAAGGCCTTCAAGATATCCAGGGGCCTCATGTATAAAGCGTGCATGCACACAAAAAATGTGCTGCGCCATAATTTACGCACAAGTCGGCATGTATAAAAATTAACTCTGCGTCAAAGTTAGCGTAAATACAGTATATGCACACATTTTCATGCCAGTGAAATTATACATGCCGACTTGTGCGTAAATTATGGCGCACGCCAGTGAAAATGTGCGGCAGCTACGCAAACTTTTTCTGTGGACAATATCAAACTACAAAGCATCAAAACTCACCTAAATACACTCAAATCTGACT
Organism: Kryptolebias marmoratus; assembly: GCF_001649575.2. Taxonomy (NCBI): domain Eukaryota; kingdom Metazoa; phylum Chordata; class Actinopteri; order Cyprinodontiformes; family Rivulidae; genus Kryptolebias; species Kryptolebias marmoratus. The sequence goes on along the minus strand of NC_051446.1, from coordinate 7,217,216 downwards.
CCATACAGTGGTATTGAACTAATGATGAAACGGACCATCAGCCAGCACCTGTTATTGAGCCGGATGCAGCCAAGACCTCTATTTCACATTCGGTGAAATTCTTTTTCTTCATCTTTCTCGCTGCTTTTGCCATGGTAACTTGGACACAGGATGGAAACCTGCATTGTGTTTATATTGATTTGCATATTTATTTATGGGCGGGGACAGGGTGGTCCGCAGGGCACCAGAAGCTGCGCTCTATTTCCCGCAAATTAGGATTTATAAAGGAAAGGTGCGCGGCCACATGCATGCGCACGGCTTTATACATCCCATTTTTGGGGGGCGCTGCACTTTTCTAAATTTTTCTGTACTCCAAGTTTTACTGTGAAAACTGCACACTCTTTTATACACGAGGCCCCAGAAAAGGCATGAATTGAATGAGAGACTAAGTCCAAATAGACAGTTTGACCAACCAACCAAATCTGGAGTGGTAACCAATAGGTGTTTTCTTTGCACTTATAAGGGAACTGTAGCAGACCCACTTGCTGATTTATGCAGGAGACATAGCTAGTGATGATTGTCACATTCAGCAACAGACAATGGCAACAGATAGATTTGATATCGTTTGCAGAATTACTATTGATGCCCTTTTCAAGACAACCGCTCAATAAAAATATGTTTTGCTGATAAGGGGGGTAGGGGAAAGGGTATATTTTATTATGATCTGGAAATGTTTGAATTATTAAGAATTCATAAATTATAATATAACGGGGCACCACCCTCTCAACGAGGGAAATATGACATAAATCTATAATTTTTAGCTATCAGTCTCGACATTTAATTACCCTAAATCATGTGTTCTTCACTTCAGATTAAAATCATAATCATATCAAAACACACGCACACTGAATTACATTTTTGCACTATTTATGTGACATTTATTGAATAAACAAATATAACACAAGTTATGGCAGATTATGAAAATACTGCACGTTTGAATATGGTAATAAGGTACTGATTGAGGAGTCATAATGGCAAGAAGATTGAACGGAAAGTCTAATTCAATCGATGAAGTTCAGATTTTGAGGTAGAAGGGGTTTGAGAAATTAACTTTGCGTAATAGAAATGACGATTATTAGGATGGATTTGACCACCTGAGTGAGACTGAATATGGACCAGCTATGAGCACCATCAGAAGCCAACCAGCAAACGGTTCAGAGAGTTTATCCTACCAAGAGAAGGATCCGTTTGGCCACTGTCTCTAGGTACCAGTCCGGAACGTTTTTAGGCCACGGCGGGAGGAGGGTGACCGGGAAATGTTGTGTCTAGGACACATTCCGTCAGCAGGAACTGAGTCGAGCCTTCGGCCGGTTCAGGTGGTCAAAACAGTTGACACCTCATCTTTAGCGGCAGGTGAACGACTCTGGCACGGCCGTTCGAAGCTGGTTTGATGGTTAGGCTGGGGTGAAGAGTCGATCTCACAAAGGTGACGCAGTGGAATTTGATGAAAAACTCGGATTGTTACTTATTTAACTGTTATAACTTATTTATTGTTCTCTTCTCAGAATGTAAATTTCTTCCTAAGTAGTACAATTGACACCTTTGTTTGTCTTTGGAGCCGAGAGGTCTGGGAAAGGGGGTGTAACTCTTGTTTTAGAGTTAACAACAGTGATTAGTTTATGGCTATTGTAGGGGTCCTCAGAAAGGGGACTTCCTAGTATGTGGCTCATTTTGGTCTGATAAGATCAACAGAGGCCTCTGGGTTTCTTCTCAAAACACTGGTGGTTTAGTTTAGGTGAAATAGTCCATTTTTGTGTAGCAGTGTGATGTTATTACACTAGATTATAAAACGAGAAGTTTATTGTGGTAGGAAATTATGAGAACTGTCAGCTTTTATTTTGAAAAAAAAACCCGACAGATCCATTGCAAAATAGCGGGTAACTTCTGGTTTTGAAAATATGATTTTATTTGCATTTAATGTGTTGTCATTGTCAGGAACGGTGGAGACGGAGGCGAACCCAGAACGCAGACTCATATTTGAAAAGAAACTAATTTATTAAACTAAGGACAAAATGAAAACAAAAGCTGTCGAGGCAGCAAACTAATAAGATAGAAACTAAAACAAAAACCAACCAAAACAGAAGCAAACACAGGAGCATAAACAGGAACAAGAAACAGGAACGGGCAGGACAGAAACTAACAACAACAGACAAACATTAGACAATGGATCAGCGAGGTATGGAGAGAAATGACCGGGTTTTAAAGACTGGGGATAACGAGGTGAGTGGGAACAGGTGGAATGATTACTTATTTGGGACAGGTGAAGATGGGCGTGGCTAACAAACAAATGAATGACTGGGGAAGAGTGGAAATGAGAACACAAACACAAGGAGGACAGAACCAAGAAGAAAACAAAACCCAGATAACTAAAAATAGATAACAAAAACAAAACAAACCAGATAACTAAAACAAAACCCAGAAAAAGCCAAATCACCACAGTCATGACTGCAGTTGTGAATTATTATCTTTGTCGTTGAGCATATCATGTTCATAGATTGTTATTTTGTGTTTTAATTTGGTGTTTAAACAGATACGTTGAACGGATCATACCACTATTGTGGGTGAATTGTTTTTCCATGCTATCAAATGGTCTCTTTTCTTTTGGATTCCGTGGGAGAAGGTAAGAAGTTTTTTTTGTGTGTTTAATAAGTGTATTTTAAGCACGGTAAGGATAGTTAAATTACCGTTATGGTAAAATACCATGTTCTGGAGCAGATAAGTGTTGTTAAAGAATAGTAAGACTGTATTAGTGGACAATTAGCAGCTCTCATGCTACATGAAACATTGCTAATGAAATTGCTATGTCCATGTGCTGAAAATAGTGTTGTTGATGATTAAACAGGCGCTGTGGAACACTGTTCTGCGAGAAAGTCTGTTTCAAACACTATTTTCTGTTATCTCAATGTAGGCATGTCTGACGTATGACCCTACAGAGGCCAGACATTCGACCATTCACATGCTAGTTGTTCAGTTAGCAAATGGGATTGATCCACTGAGTTCAGTTCAGGAGGTCTACTGGGTATGCTCTCTAATTTTATGTTGCAAATGGAAAGGCTATGAAGAACTTAGCTGTTTAGCAAAAGCTGCAGATTAAGACTAAAACACAAGCGGTCCTCTAAGGACAACAACACTATGAAAACCTGTGAAAAACAAGGATAAATTAGTTTCAAAAATTCTTAGTCCTCAAAAATGATAAAAGGACAGATTTTATTTTGGAATGAACATCACTGGTGTGTGAAACAGTTTTTGGCTGGTTTTGCTGCAGTTCTACAGTGTTGTAGCTGTGGACTGTGGATATAGTCAACAAGAGACAGAAATGTAATTTGGAACTTGAAGCTGAAACAAAATGAGCTTCCTTTCTAGGCTGGCTGCAGTATACTGTATATAAGTCTATGTAAACATGTGGGACATTTTCCTGACTGAAAATTAGAAATGCACCCTAAATATTTTTTCTCCGATGATGACTCCTGTTGATTCATGTTGTTTTTACATTGACGCTTTTTGCATTCAAATCGTCATTTTTTAATATATTTAGTTGTAATTAGTTATTTGACAGTGGCACAGTGATTAGAGCTGTTGCCTTGCAGTTTAACAACTTTGCTGGGGCCTTTTTGTTTGGAGTGTTCTTACCAACATGGGTTTTCTTCCACAGACCAAAAACATGCATGTTAGGGTAATTGATAACTCTAAATTGTTACAAGGTGTGAGTGACAGTGAGAATGGTTGTGATGGGCTGGCGGCATATCCAGAATGTACCTTGCCTCCCGCCCTAAAGAGATAGGCACCCGTTCCCCACACCGCTGAAAAGAAAAATGGTGAAAAAAATGGATAGATGGATAGTTGTTTGACGCTTTAAAAGCAGCAGGATTGTGTGCAGGTGAGTTGAAGAAGTATGAGATGTGTTGTCCATCTTTATTTATAGTCTTATTTCACTGAAACAGTTTTGTTTGTTCCCATACTCACATACTTTCTTCCATGATTGTTTAAGACATGGTTTAAATTTTTTAGACATGTTGCAATTCATGTCTTGAAATTGATCGCATAATGAGAGAGAATGATCTCTAATGAAAGTGTGATGTGTTTAAATAATGTCCATGCCTAGAATACAGTTCTTGCAAACCATAATTTTCAAAAATTTTCACTGCAAAAACCAGCTGCACGGCTTTCTGGTTCCTTCACAGCAAACCCGAAGTTACAAGGGCTTCTCTACCTTTCTCTCTCTCTCTCTCTCTCTCTCTCTCTCTCTCTCTCTCTCTCTCTCTCTCTCTCGAGGGCTTCAAGAGGGTTAAATACTGGCTTTAGTTAGGGCTGAAAAAGACATGACTTGCTGCAGCAGGTCCCATCAGCTCTACTTTAGTGTTAAACACTCACCATTGATGCCTGTCAAACTTGAGTGATGCACTAGGATGTTTTGAATTTATTTCATCTCATTATGAAACAGATTTAAAATGTTGCCGAACATTATTTTGACATTAGCAAATTCTAATTAACTCATCATCTGGGCAGGCATTTTTTTGTCTTTTGTAATTACTCACATTCAAAAGGCTGTAATGTCTGCCATTATAATGAAGTCAATAAATTTTTCCCTGAAGTTAGTGTCATTAGTTAGATTCTCTTCCAGATAATGTGCTGGTGGAATGTTCGAAAATAATTCCTTTTTTTTAATAAATGCTTTTGTATATTGCCCCGAGATGACATTTGTTGTGTCTTGGTCCTATATAAATAAACTAAATTGAATTTTATTGAATAAATATTAGACCTAACAAATAAATCTAAGGTGGTAGTCTCAAAAACAGCAGTTGACAAGTCAGTACCCAAAGTTACAAGGACAGTTTCCATCTTTTACTTACAATCTATGGTTGCAACAAACATATTTATACATACGTTTTAAACTTGTGTCAATTTTCAATTTGTTATTGATTGTTGTAATGACTACACTAATGATAATAAGCAAAACTCCTACAAGAATAAACACAAAACATAAAGAGCATTGAGGTACTTTCACAAAATACTTGTTTGGCATCAGCAAACACATCACTTAAATGTTTACCAAGTTGTTTATATTTTTGATTTTCTTCCGATTAAACACTGTTCCGATGTTACTTGGTGACTTTAAACCAAACAGGTCTAGGGACTCTCGGGAGGATAATGGGACCGGGAACCTCCCTAAAATATCACTCACAACCCGCAGTAGGGCAGTCTAACAGGAAAGCTTTGGCCAAAATGTTCTTGAGACTTGTGTGTCACTTGCAAATGTTTAGCCCCTTAGAAAGTCTCAGACTGACCATAGATACTTTTGGTTCTGCACAAGCAATTTCTTATAGACTGAAAAATTATCGTTTACAGCTTTATTTTCTTTAATGCTTTTTGCAAGGTATAAAAACTTGCATGCACACATAAAAAGCCACCTTTCCTATGTGAAACTTTACACAGAGATAAATTTAATCCATGTGAAGAATTGATTTTGGTTTCACTTGTTTACTTATTGTAGTGCCAAACTGATAAAGAGGTTTTGCTTTTAATTTCAGTCAAAAGGTGACATTGAGCAGGACAGACAATCCAAAACTGCCACCCCACCCCTAATACCTCACATTTGATGATTAAAAGTGCAATCAGATTTCCTGTTTATGATCTCTCATCACTATAGACATTTAATTGAGGATCAACCCCCCAGCTTGTCATAATTGCTTACACACAAAGCACAAGTCAGTATGTTTATCCCACTTGACTCAAGATCAATAAAAACCTGTGCATGAACAGAATGCAGTTTTTATTGGATGGTGAACCTTAAAATATGCAAACAGAATGGTTAATGCATCCAGGTCTTTGGGAGTAAACAAAAACTACCAAAATCCTTTCTTTCTTTCATTAGAAAGGCTCAGTCACTTGTTATACCTTCATCCATTCAACCACAAATGTATTTTGACACTCTCCTCAATCATGGACACACTCATCCCACAGCATGGGGTAGTTAGAGCAGTGTAGACTTTGTTGTGAGTGTTTAGTGGTCCTGCTGAGCAGTGGATGTGGAGTGCAGTGTGTGTTGTGCATCACCTAGTCTTGAATAAAATGGACACACAGTTTGAGTAAAAAGGTGTGGGGTGTTGCTCTGTCTTGCTCTAAGGATCTTTAGCAGATGTGTCAAATTCAAGAAAAAAAAGTCACAAAACACTCACCTTTTCCTGTCATGGTTGCAAAAAATGCCATGGCCAAGTCGAGAGCAACTTCCTTCTGCCAGTCGAAGTCCATAAATCACATCTATTTTATCAAACTCCCTCTGAAGTCTGTTGTCAGCCAACAAGAACTGAAAAATCTGCACTTGCTCATAGTTGGTTGCATTTTAATGGATGCGTTTTAGTTTTGTGTTTTTGTTTGTTCATTTGTTGTTGTTTTTTTATTATTAAAAAAATGAATGCTGTGGTTGCAAGGTTTCGCTGTCATGATTGACGTCACTCTCTTGGCAATCAGTGGTATACAGTCAGTGGTATACAGTCTGCTGATGTCCAATCTTCAGCTCGACTCGGCTCGCTTGGATCTTTGGTCGCGTAGGTTCTGAGATTTGTGTAGGTTCTAAGAACCTACACAGCCAAAGTGGCTACAATAGGAGCATGTCGAGCCCATGGAAAAAGGCCATATGTGTGTGCTGAGCATAAAGCCTGTTATATGCCAGTGGCGGTGAGGTTACTGAATGTATCAGTCCACCTGATCAGCGTCTCTAGTCAGTCCAGAATTTATTCAACTCCCAGCAACCCGATACATTCAACAATCTCGGAACCACTGGCCCAGACATGGTCCAACTACGCTCAGCATGCAGACATTGGGGCAGTAACATGGACGTTGTTCGGTTGGAAAAACAGTGTCAAACTAAACATACTGTGTCATGTAAAAATATAAGGTTATAAGGGGTTAATATTAGCTAATGTAGCATTCACACACTGGCATGTCAATTTTGATAAAGACTTCTTATATAAGCATAAAAAAATGCTAAAACATTGGCACTCATTTGGCTAGCCATTAGCCTAACCTGAACCAAGACTTTTGCCTCATTCTCCATACTCTGTTCTTTATGCCTGATGTCACAGCTAATAAGTTACTAATTACTGATGTCTTTTAGACAGAACATCACTTCAGACTGGGCTATCTCTTTGTTTGTAATGCGTCTACAGTATTTTATGTAGGAGATATGACAAGTTAGAAAAGATACTTCACTTCCAGTTTTGTTGAAAGAATTATGAGCTCAAATAATTTAGTTCAAATACAGTGGAAGTCAATAAGAGTTGGATGTGTGCACTTTGAATTCTGGAGGGATTTGAGAGAAAACTGTATATTCTATGGCAGTGAGGGATATACTGGGTGAAAGAAGACAGAATTGTCGAAGTTTGGATGTATAAAGGAAGTGTGAAGTTTGTCAGAGTTTGTTATGCACCGGCTCCCTTGATAAAAAAGGACAACAGCCAGTTATCACAGCTGAGATTTCAGGATGTAATCATATCATGTTCTAATGTTCTCCTTGACTAGAAAATGCTTCCTGAGGAGTAACTTGTTCCATGTATGCAGAGATGTTGAACCACCACAGAAGATTTATAGTGCAGCATGACAATGAGCTAAATCAAAGCTTTAAGTAATTAAATATCATTAATCTTATGAGTTATTTTATATACAAAACTACCAAGTCCACCTTAGAGATAAAACAAGCAGATCAAACTAAAGAACTACGAAGATTAAAGAAAAAAAAACACTGCAGACCATAATGTTCTGCACAGTAACTTTAGCCACTGTTTTCTACTGGTGTGAAATGGGGAAATTTACAGCTGCAAGAGATCTGACAACACATAATACTTTCTAAATTTACCCCGAAAATAATAGTTTTTAAAGAGATAATTGCAAAATAAAAGTTCTCTTTATAATTTAAAGTTTTCACTCTATACACCTCACTATGCTAGGAATGAGAAAGTAGTAGATAGAAAGAACAAAAATACAAACCTAAGTACATGTTCTGTATATCAGTTGTTTGAATGATCATAGGTTGAAATTATGAAATTATTTAGTTTCCTAAAATCTGTCCATCTGTCTATTTTTTAATTCTATTTTATTTTTTATTTTTTTATTTTTTTTTGGGGGGGGGGGGCACAATATTGATCTTTTTTTTTCTGTAGACCCCACCCTGTTTTTTCTGTCATGAGTTTTTTTATTTGTATTTTTTAAAGTTGTAGGATTATTTAATGTCAACAAAATACTATATACAATCCAACTACAAAAATGAGTTGTGAACATACGGATATTGCTGATTTTATATTTTACTTATCTTCGACTGCAGCAGCGCTGCATGTGTCAACACCTGAACTGTACTTTCCAAATGAAAACTTCCAAAAAGAAATTGAGTTGTGAACTGATTTCAGATATCACTTCTTATCGGTCTGCTGACTTTTCTGAGCCTCACATCCCACTCTGCAGCTTACAGTCCATCTTCTACTCTGTCCACAGTTTCCTCCCAGGTGAAAACACCATCTGTTCGTGTAGCTCTCCAGTAGCCTGTTCTGACCTTTGCTCCCGCACCAGCAGTCCGTACAGTGCACAGCAGTCTCCAGTCTGTCCCTCATGCATACACCGATATAAACCACTGATCATCTGTATGCACCAAGTCTCCGCAGCTCTGCTTCAGTCGACTCTGCAGAGTGTCGGCCTTCACAGCTCCCTGAGGTGGAACTGCCTCCACTCCTGGGAGAGTTCAACATGTAATGTCTATGTATGTGTGTGTGTGTGTGTGTGTGTGTGTGTGTGTAAGATTTTCATTACTGTTTTTCTTTCAATGGCACTTTTATCCTCTGCAGTAAAATTGGATCCACACTCGGAGTTCAGGAAAAGCCTCCAACTTTGGTTTACTGTATAGTTTTTTGGTTTATTTAACAAGGACAGTGTACATGAATGAACATTCGATGAATGTAAATGTGCCAGAGTTAGCCAAAAGGCTATTTTTCATCTGCTGTCATTGAACAAGTGTTAAAAGTCACCCTGAAACAAAGTCAGCTACATCACCAATAGCACTTTCCAACCAAACTTGTATCTTGTCACACATCACTCCCAGCTGTCATCTTCGGAGCTCAGACTACATCTAGGTCTGATGCTGACAGGTCCTCTGAGGACCCACAGGATGTGAAATTGGCAGCACTGACAGTCGTCCCCCAGTAACCAAAACCATCTCCAGTACTGAAGCCAACAGATCCTTGAACGTCCACCATTGTCCATCCACCATGGCTCAACAAATCCCCAGCAGGAGCTTCTGCACTGCAGGCACAAGCCTGTCCTCAGCATCCCTGGTAGGTAACTGTAAATCTCTCTGAAGCTCTCTCATGATGAAGTTGATTCACTTTCCACTGTAGTCTTAAAAGGACCCAGGCATGGAGGAGCATATTCAGATACCAACAGATAGATTGTTTTAATCAGAGCTTCACTGTGCTGAACTATTTTTTGATATTTCTTGTGTTTCTTTGCTTGACAGTACAGAGATGGATACAAAAAAGTCATATTTAGAGCATGTTTTCTTTTATCCAAAGTTGCATGTGATTGGATTTGTGTTTTGATAGCTCAAATCAAACTTGCGTGCGTTTCTACAAACCTTTAAAAGTTTGATTTATGAAATGTCTGTCATAATTATCTTAGTTGTCTTTAAAGTTATCTTTTGGTCCAAAATGCTGCTGCCAGAGTTCTGATGAGATTTAGAAGGAGAGGTCATATTTCTTTCCATATTTTATTAGAAAGACTACTCTTTACTAGTTTGAATTTTGTAGTACACTGAATCTTACTGAGTTATTACTGGATTGAACTGACTGCATGTAACAAGATTTGAAAATAGATCTGTTTTGGACTAAATTTGATTGTATATAATTTATTATCTAGACTTGTTGCTTCTTTGTATATTACCCTGAGTTGACCTTTGTTGGGAATCGGAGCTATACTGAACAAAAATATAAATGCAGCACTTTTTAATGTGGCCAGCCTAAGGTACACCTGCGCAATAATCATGCTGTCTAATCAGCATCTTGATATGCCACACCTGTGAGGTGGATGGATTATCTCAGTAAAAATGGAGAAGTGCTCACTAACACAGATTTACACTCATTTGTGAGCAATATTTGAAAGAAAAAGTCCTGTTGTGTACATAGAAAAAGTCTTGGATCTTTGAGTGCAGCTCATGAAAAATGGGAGCAAAAAAGGGCTGCATTTATATTTTTGTTCAGTATATATAAATAAACCAAACTGAAGTGAAATAGTATTATTCAGGCTTTTTTATTGTGCATTTGAGATATTTCTTCAACAGGTTGTACTGTCCTCTGTGTGTCTGCTCTCGTTCTCATTTTGTTCTTGTAATTTCACAGAGCAGAGTGAGGTATTTTCACATTCAGTGTCATAAATTCTCCTTTTTATTGTTAGCATTTTAAGAGCCTAAACAGTAAGTAAAGAGTTTAGGCACAGATGCATAAACTAACCCTAACCCTAGACATGTGGTTACTGTACTTAATATCTTGATATTTACCATTTCTTTTTCATTAACCTACAGTATGTGAGGCCTGGTCATTGAATAATCCAGTTTGTCTCCATTGTTTTGGGGCAGGACGTTTCTAATTTTAGCAATATTGTATAGGTGGAAGAAGGCTGTCCTGGTAAAGATTTTAGGTGGGACCTCCATCCATTGTATTAGAACTGGAGGCCAGGTTAATGCCATTGAGAGTGAGTGAAAGGCTGCAAAGGTTGTTTCTAAGATGCTCAGGTCCAAAAACCACAATTTCTGTCTGAAATGTGTCCTTTTTCATCAGATATTACTCTGAACATGCATCCAGGTGTAATGTAGCCTCTTTTATATCCATCAAAGCCTATTAATTTTTCATTAAAGCCCACTTAAGTGAGCTACCCATTCACCCACAAGGCATCTGTTCTCTCCCATTTTGGATGACTCTGCTCAACGCAGATATATCTTTCTGAAGTTTTTGCTTAATTGTTCATGGACAATAAAACTCTAAATTTCTGTCTTAATGTGACAGTTTTATTTTGTGAGATGTTGTTTTAAATGGAGAATGTAGGGATACATAAGTTTGACAACTGACTTTTTTTTTGTCCAGATACAAAAAACTGGTGCACCTGGACATCAAAAAATCATCAATAGCCTTGATAAACACAGTGTCAGTGTTGTTGCCACATATTTTTAAAAGTGATCAGATATACTAAACATGGACATATAAAACAAAATTACTATATAAATCTATGGGGAAAAAATAACTTATTTGATAAATCATCTATAAAACACCCCACCACTATAGCTCTGTCATACTTTTAACCATAAATAGGCTCTATAGTTATTATCCCAGGAAGTAACAGAAAGAGGGTTAAAAATAGTTTCAAATATTAATTTACAATATTAACTGGTAATAATAGCAGAATGTATGGGGAAAGGTCCATGGTTGTCTTCACTGAAAAAGAGAGAAGTATTGGAGATGATTATGGGATTATTTTAATGATGATCTGAGTGTTGGGTTTCTTGTTCTTTCTCCTGTTTCAAGTTTTTTCATGTTCTGCCTCAGATAGGTAAGTGGCGATGCAAGTATTTCCTTGAGTGAAGTTTACCAGCTCATTAGAATATGTCAGCTCACAATAAAATCCAGGGTATAAAGAGGACTTCTGTCCAGCAGTCAACAAGGAATCAAGGATGGTTCTTTACAAGAGAAAAGGCTCAAGTGAGCTAAATAGAAAAAATACTCCCATTCCTTAAAACTTACATGACCAGATGACACATTTAATTTACTAACAGCTGAAGTGAATAGCTCTGACTGTCATGCACAGTGTGCACCTTTGTTTTCAAAGTCTATTATCATTTTCATCCACAATTTCTTGAAATAATTTATGAGAAGTCTGAAAAAAGTCCAGTGGCCTCAACTCAAAATCTGATTCAATAATCAAAGCATCAATCCAGACTTACACTTTCATTTGTTTGAAAGGTCTTGGGTTTCTGACATAGATAAAGTATATTCTGGTAAGAAGTAAACACCAAAAAACACAGCCCAAACACAGCATACACAAATTTCTGATTTGTAAAATTTTTTTTCTAATGCACAGTGCTGTAGACACCACTAATTTTATATGTATAATTAAACTAATTATATATATATATATATATATATATATATATAAATTCCCTTCTCACCCTCCGCAGGGTGGTCTTGTTTCATCCTCTGAGCTCGGGTCCTCTACCAGAGGCCTGGGAGCTTGAGGGTTCTGCGCAGTATCTTG